>NC_135761.1:53764692-53997192 GCF_052425735.1 Oculina patagonica
TCGCCGTAAGCGCTTCCATTCGTCTACGATGTTCTTCATCGATTCTGTTATATTCCATAGTGACACGGTCATGTTTTTCCTCCTCAATATCTCTATGCGGTACATCTTCGCCGTCAGGTTTCTCTCGCCGCTCCAGGGCCCTTTCTTCAGCGAGAACCAATTGAATTCGCGCTTCGGCTTCCTTGCGTTCGTTATCATCCATGTCTTCACCGGGTGGCTTTCTTTTAACTTCTTCCTGCTCAATGAAAATTTGAATCTCTTCCAATCTGTTTTGTTGCTCTTCTTCTATTCGCTGCCTTTCTTTTGCCTCTCGAATAATTTTCTTCTCCTGTTCCTTCAACGAGTCTTCGGCTGGGACGCCATTTTCGTCAACATGTGTTTCGTACGTTGTCACCAAAACTTTCTCTGTGAAGTAATAGAAACGATTTGCATGAGTGATCAGCAGTGGACAAAGGGCGCCAAACGTGTCACCTGCCGCCACCAAATGGCGGGAAACTAAACCTTGAAAAGCTAAACTGAAGTTTTCTTCGGGTGAACGCTCGCAAAAACTGAACACCGGGCGGATAGAGGACGGATAGAGAGTGAAAAAAATCTAGAAAGGTTTCAAAACAAGTAATACTACTACCTATGCGATAAATTTTACTAAACTTCAAGGCGTTTCATTCGTGAAGTACCTCAACAACGACCCCTAAGGCATAAGACAATAGTGATGTTATGGAAAAATATATTGCTGTTTGAATGAATTGAAGGAAACCAACGAGCCTTTAATTTCTCAAGCGACGAAAATAAACGATTCTTTAATAACAGAGACTTTCGATCACTTTCTTTTAACTAAAATTTCTTGCGGTTAAATCTGAAATATTTTAAACGGCGCGGCTATAGTAATCAGTGATTCGCTTTAATTGTCGGTTATATTTTATGTCAGTCGTACAGACAAATTGAAATCGAACCCGAAAAAAAAAACGCAAAAAAAATTAAAATCGATTTCCTTTGTCAATTTTTCATCGTCACTTACCTACAACGTAGCTGCCTCCGTCTTCAGATTGAACGCTCGGGAATTTGTCTGTGAAAGAAAATGGTTTTATAATTGTTTACAAAAACATCGCTAAGAGAAAGAAATCAAAATGGTATTCAGTACATGCTAGGACTCAACTGGCCCGTTACATGAACGAATAAAACCAGGCACAACCGCCGCCAACAAAATTAATATGATAATTTACGTCGAGTTCTTTTCTTGAAGGCATAAAGAAAATTTGACAGTGGTCCGAGGAAATTCTGTGCGGAATTTTTTTCTCATTTTTCTCCCATCGCTCTGGTCAGTTTATATCGACTACGGTGGACCGAACTCGTGTTAGCAAGATAGAAATTACTGTACCTTTTGGTATTAATGGCACTAGCAGACAACATTGCAAAATACGATTTGACGATAGACCCAAATGCGAATAAATTTATGAACAAATGTACGGCGTCAAGAAAATATGATATTCTCTGGATGACGTTTTTTAGTTCCAGCCGCTTAAACTTAAAAATCGACTCACTAAAGTGAACGTGTACTACCCACCTTCTGAAATCTAAATAAATGAAATTGAAGAATTCAAAAGCAATAAAAATATTCCCTCAGAATCGATCTGACAAACTCCGATTTTTTTTCTTTTTGCACGAAGAAAGAAACATATGGGCTTTGTAACCGCGACTTGTTTTTCTTCCGAACGAGGCAAGATGGCGTCGTGCTCTCGAAAACTACAGGGTATGAAATATTTCAAAGCCGAGCCATATTACTTAAAATAATGTAACCCTGTGTTTTGGCAAGTTCTTCACTGCACACATTTAATAAAAAAAAATTATTTCTAAAACAGGACCACTCCAATGTAGAGTGCAAAATTATACCTATCGCTTCCAAAATCTGAAAGTCGTCTTAATTTATGCAAGTGAAAACGGCAGGTGTAGTTGACAATAGGTATTAATTATCACTTTTATTACCTTCCAAAAATACTGTCTCCTCGAATTCTGTGGTCAGCTGCTTGTTTTGTTTACAAAAATCACATCATTAGCGTGTGTGTAACGAATTCTCAAACTGAGTGAGTGTTGCTTGTTTGTGTGTGAACCAATGAAAATGGTCGGCATGCACAGATCAAACAATGCGCTTTGTCGCCGTTATTATGGTAACTTGAAGTTAAGTGGAACTTGTAATTTCAAACAGTGGCTTTTAGATTTCAGGAGTATTTTCTACCATAATAAAAGGAGATAAAAACGGTTCGCGTCCGATCTAGCTAGCTAGCTGCGAGAGTGTACCTTTTATAAATAGCTGCGTGACGTTTTCATGGATCAGTTGATGTATTCAAACAAAAACCGTGGAACTAATCCCAGTCATCCTAGACGCTTTTGTCATAAAGCATGCCACGCACTTCGATGACAAAGTAAACATCCGAATGAAAGCATATTTCAATATAAACAAAATGGGCGCAGAATTAAAGGCGAGGTAAAAGAAAACCTTTTTCTTATAAAAATTGTAAATACTGCTTGCTAGGGCTTGCTATAAGAGACAAATCACCACCTTTCGAAGCCCGGTGCTAAAATGACAGATCCAAGAAGGAGGTGAAAATAATTTTTGGCGAATCTTATTGTCATCGTGTGGTCACCTCGTGCTCGTTGATTGAATAAATTTTGGCTCTGATCCGCCTCAGAAATTTCTCTCATTTTCTGGCCATAAGGACCTTTTCAATATGATAAGCCCTTGATATCCATAAGATATTCCTTGCGTAATGGCGTTCGTGTTGAATAGGTTTCAGTTGCAGTGCCCACCGTCGCGAACGGACGATTTTTTTCTAGTACAGTTGGTCCTTAGCCCGCCGTCTTAGATGCCATTAAATTCCAATTATTGGGCGTGAGTTGTGTTCTGTTGGCGACAGACTGATTTTGACACGACTGGGTTTTTACCGTGACTAAGTTAAATTTTAAATCTACCATTTCCCTACAGTCCTAAACTCGTATTTCACGCCGACCGGGTTTGCGAACTTCCCGCCGCTTCCGTTTGCGCCAGAACTTGACTTAAACTTTGCCTTTATTCATCCCACCAATTGAATACACCGTATCTTAGTAGAAAAACGGAGTTCAAAGCCGAAGTGAGAAGAATCTATAGTGAGTTCCTACCTCCTATGTTAAGTGCTGCTCCGTACAACTCCACTCGCAAACACGGCCAGCAATACCAGTCAACAGGACAAATCCGCACGTAACGAGTTATAATCTCTTGTTCTAATTCCTTTTTCTTTACACTCCAGTTGTCCGTGTTGCCTTCAATGATCTTAGAGAAGAAGGAATCAACTACAAAAATCAAACACCGCTCGAAAGGTTGTATTTTATATGATTGCACAAGCTAGCGTGGGGTTGGTTTTCTTATGCAATTATTGAAATAAACAATAGGCTTAACATAAAAGACAACAATCAGCATTTAATAGCGATGAAAAGCTTGCTATGCAAATTAGCCACGCGATTGCTCAGAATTGAAGGGCATTTTTGGCACTGATTGAAAAGCGTCAATTGTTACTAAGCAATGTATAAAATCACATTAAAGGCAGCTACGTCACGAGGATTTTGTGGATGTTTAGCCCAAACTGTTCTGAAATTAAAAAAAAAAAATAGTGGTAGACAACTAAACCCGTGAAAACATCATCTTTGAACATCTAAAGGAAGATATAACCTTAGGTTGTGGAGGGACATCAAACCACAGCTATAAATATCAGACGCACGGAAACAACTTGAAAAGTTAAGCCTAATTTTTTCAAGTTTCAATCCAATTCCATCCTAGCAATCTGCAGCCAAAGACACTTGTTAACAGTTCCAGTGCTCTAATAAAGCAATTTTTGACAAAAATGGACCATATTTTTTTGTTTTCCTACGGCACAAATATACAACTGGCTGTTCAAAAAAACAGTTAAAAACCACGACAAAGCATCTTTAAAAAATATTTTACATTATTTCCATTCTCCTCGTAAGTTGACCAGTTTTCACCATCTGTAGAGGACATGAGCTTGTATCGTTTCACAAAATCTCTGTTTCCTCCTGGATTCCCTTGGGTTGCTACAGCACACAGCAAATGAAGGCTCCCGAGGTTCACCTACAACCATAAATAAACATCGTAACGTTGAGGTTATAGCTTATAGTGCAACGTAACATAATGTAATGTTACATAACGTAATGTTATGTAGTGTAACGTAATGCAACGTAATGTAATATAATGTAATTTAACGTTACGTAACGTAACGTTATGTATTGTAGCGTAACTTGACGTAACGTAACAAAGTAAATGAGAAAAACAGCGCTATTGATTTCCGGGGAGGGGTTTATCAGAAAACTTGAATTAAGTCCTGAAAGAATTCCTAAAGACGCCATTTTCTAAATACAAACAATGATGGCGTTTTTTAATTCTTCACGTAAACCCTAAAACATTGGCGTTAAGAACTGAACTCCCTAAGTGAGATCGACATTCCTAACTTGTAATTCATAATTACACCACAAAGAGAGACTTAGAATTCCTTTCCCTTTATTGGAATTCCCCCTCCCCTCCCCGGGTATAAACTTCACCTGTAAGAAGCAGTCCTCGGATTTGCCTGCGCACCAGGCAGACAGCGCGTTCAACCGGGCAAGATGTGGCGGCGCGGGGCCTGCGGACGAGGAAGCAGTAATGTTCTCATCCGGGATAGCGCCATTTTCCAGTCCAAGAGGCTCGCCTCCTATAATGCGAAAAAAAAGCGGGGAAACATGGGTAGTTAAAGTGAGGCTCTGTTAGAGTATTAAAGTATGTATGTCTCCGTCTGAATTTCAAAGCTTGCCATGTTGTAATTTGGAAGAGGCTTGTAATTCGCTGTCGAAATTTCGTTATTTCCGTCGATATACAGTCCAAAATAATGGCCCTTCGATGTCAAATTTTAGTATTTCGAAAAAAAAACATTGATCAGTCAAGATTTCTTGTCGGCGGAGAAATACTTTTAGCGATCAAGAATTTTTAATCAGTAGTGAACTAATGACCACTAATTAATTTTTGTCATCAAAGGAATTTTCAAGTCAAGATCGAATTAAATCAATTTAATTTTCTTAATGAAATGCCCCTTAGTGTTAAAGAAACTTCTGCTCTTGTGTACTTATGCTTATAGTCAGTTGTTTTTATCAAAAAAGTAAAATTATTTTAACGACCTTTTTAAAATGCACAAGAAACCTCTGCTCTGCTTACTTGGTTCAAAGTCACGACGTTTTAATTTGTAAAGAAATATTATAAGTGCCTGTTAAACTTCTGCTCTGTACCTTAGTTAACCACGTCGTTTTCACTTGGCGATAAAATACACTGTTAATTGAAATGACTTTAAGGTTAAACGAGAAATTCTTGAAATTGGAGTGGAATGAACGAACAGGTTACAAAACGTCGCTAACACAGTGTTTGTTTTTGCAATTAATTAACATGCAACCACAAAGATGATCTGGTGGTATTTACCGCAAACGTGCTAACAAAAACAAAATAAACACAAGCCGTTTAAAAATAAAACTTGAAGTAAAAGAATTTGTGGTAGAGAATTTAAAAAAAAGATAAGATCTGACTAACGTTTCGACGCTAAAATGACTTCACTAGTGATAAACAATGCATTTTAGACTCATTTTGTGCCAACGAGCAAGTTATGGACTTTTGTCAACTTGTTTCCATACAAATGGATGGAATTGAATTTTATTGGGGTTCTTATCTTGAAGAAAATTCGATAATGTAGTTGATTTGAATTTAGATTTAAAAAAAAGTTACGGAAAAGTTTAAATAGCATGCAACACGCGGGCGAAGAGTTGAACTGCCTTACAATTTAACATTAATGATTTTTGGGATAATTTTTTGTACCTTTATAGATTATTTAAAAGCTCAGAAATGTTAGCAACGAAGAGTAAAAAAAGGATATAATTTATTACCGCTTTGTTGGCAATGTTGTTGTTCTTTTAATTTGATCTAGCATGATTCCAAAACTAAATCCACGCAAAAAAGGAAATCTTAGAACTGAGGAACAGCCGTTCTAATGCCATAACCAAAAACCGCTTGCTGAGCTAAAATTGTTTACAAGCAAATTTTTAACTTTTGCATTCGTCACTATCTTCTTTCGGGTACAAAAAATGTGCGAAGTTAAAGAAAAAAAAACATTCAAATTAAGGTGTATGGAAGGTATAAAAACATTTCGCAATTAAAACCATTACTAGAACATAATTCTCACAAGCACCCTCTCAATCTCGAAATAAATAGAAAAAGAGGTTTTTTTTTAATTCCAGTAATTAAGAGAGCAGCAATGAATTCGAACTTAATTTTCGATCGGTTCACAGAAATTCACTTAAGTATGACTTTGGAGCTCAGCGGATGTCACGATTACACGTACGTAATATTTTGTCCATATTGCAATGCTAACTGACAATCAAATGAAAGCGAATATCGCAAAAATAAAATGCTAAAAATATACCTTTAACCATAAACAGATGCATCTCAGTAGCTAGCATGTTATTACCTTTACATCGAAAATATCTCTCCTGCTACCCGTAAAATACGAATATTTATTTCTCACCTGGTATGGTTTCCACCGTGTACGACTGTGATGTCGAAGATTCTACAACTGTGCCCATGGCTTTTACTGACAAAAAAATGAAAATAATAACAATAATAATAAAAATAATTAGCCAGCCCCAGTTAGAACACAGGATTACTAAAGGGAAATGACTATGGAATAATGCCTGCAAAGACATCATACTAGCGACTGCAAGCTTGTTAGCCTTGCATAAAGATAAGATGATTGTCAATAAATATTCACCAGTAATTTCTGGCTATGCGCCGACTTTGAAACGAAATTTTAATGGCATAGCCTTGTACCTGACAACACTAGACGAACTACTTGAAAACTTACTTAGTAAACATTGCAAAATTATTTATACATTTTTGGGTGTTGTGTTTTAATTTCAGTGAAATCTCAATTTTTCGAACCCCAACAAGGCATGTTATTCTCTTAAATTTTTACACTACATTATATTTTTTATTTTTTTATCTTTTATTTAGTCGCATTTTTAATCTATTTTTAAGGAAAGTTGATGTGAAGTCTCACGACTTTACCGACAGAATTTAATGTAAATGTAGAAGGAAAATGGGTTCGAAAAAACGGGTAGTCCGAGAAATGGGGGGTAAATTTGCTATGTTCGACTAAGGAAAGGAAACGACTTGTGAGGTTTCGATAAATCAAAATTTATTTGCTGTACATTGCAGTGAATTCTCGAAAATAATTCAGCCAGAACCAACAGAAAAACATTCACTTTGTTGAATTCTTCGATCCGGAAACAAGAACATAAAAATAAACATCAAGGCAAAATAGGAAAAGGCACGCGTTCCTTTCGTAACAAGGTCTTGTGATGAATAATATATTCGTATAAATAAACGACAGTTGGGTAGTATTTTTCTTTTAGTGTATAAAAATGTCCCAGAAATTTCTGGTAATTCTTATAACTTCGTTTAATAGTGGTCGTCTAGCGATTTTATCGAAATAATCATCTTAAAGTTATATTTCCTCATATCAAAGCGACTTTAACCGAGGTTTCCGTCTTAATGATAAGTCTTTCCGCTAAGTTGGAATGTTATTATAAGTACATTTGGCAGACTACTTTAAATTATTTTGTAGAACAAAAATGTCTCCCACCAACCGCGTAAAAAGTATGAATAATAAATAATTTTTCTAACAATAAGATAATTCGAACTTATTCTTGAGCATGCAATAAAACTGGCTAGAATGCTCTATGTGATCAAAAAACTAACAAAAAAATTCCCCACCAGAACTGATTTACCCAGTTTCACGGACTGTACATTTTATTATAGTACTTGTGTAGAATGCTTGATCAATATTTTCATTGTCTTGTCAGAATAAGAATTGCTCTGTTAGCCATCAAATATACTGATATAGATATTCTTATTAACAAACGGACGCCAGTTGAAATTCAATTTAACCTTTCTTGACCCCGTGAAAGAGTCGTTTGCGCAGAGACTCGAGTACTCCGTACATGTCGCATATTACTATGACCAAATCAAAGAAACGAACAGAGCTAAGTTAAATATTCAGATTTCGTGCTCACTTGCTAAATATCCAAAACAGCAAGGGCGTTGCTTACGTAAATCTAAAGAGAGACATGCTCAGTTGATCAACAACAAAGAACTTTCGTGATCGCGGACGACCTTCGAATTCATGTTCGCCAAATTATGAAGCAAAATATCGTCATATTAAAGACGCCACGAAACGTTTTTACGCTCAATTTCGTTAAAAACGAGATGAACAATCAAGCTAAAGTTTTAATGTTATAATTAAGAACCATTAAAACTGTCGTATGCCAGACAATAAACTGTGTTTTGGGGGTGCGAAACCCCGGATCCGTTGTTTATGCCTGAATCATTGTTTAGTTTTAGAAAGTTCGCTCCTTTACCCGCTGAGCTAGTTACACACACTCTACTGATAACTCAAATATTTACCAGCCTGGTGTATTTAACACTTCTTCTGTATTTACCTTGAGTTCGTGTCTTTATGTACTTTGCAGGAAATTCGCGCGCACGCGAGGTTTTTTGTGTAAACATTTGCCGCCCTCACGCGAAGGCAAACGAATCAATAATCGAGTTTAACGGAGCACGGTCCGTCTTCAAACAAGGGAAATCGAGACAAATAACGTAACATGTCATCCCTCAAACTAAATCACCATGCATCTTACCTCAGCCGGGCTTGAAGAGAACTTGAACACAACAATCGAAAGCGCCAGGCAAAACGTTTCGCGACAAATATCGCTTCGCGTGATGCTCGCACTAGGTGGCATTCTGGGAAGGAATGGGCAGCGCATTCAACAAGCTGCCCTGATTTTTTTTTTAATAAATTTGATATGCCTCAGTAATCTAGATTGTTACGTTATGGAAAATTATACTCCTACCTGTCAAGCCCTGTGCGTGATTGAGATGATTATCATAGTCTGCCCTGGAGTCACAGCCATATTTCATTATAAAAACAACAAGCAAAGGTTCTTCCAAATTTTACCCTGCAATTAACCCTGCATAGACTGGCTTTGACTGGGATCGGAAACGGCTCTCAAATAAAAAAATTTCACTGCACTTCGGAAGGAGTGAGTAACGGCACGTATACACATAATTCATTTTGCACGTGACTCGTCGGGTATTTCGTCCATGACTACTATCTTTAAAATCTTCAGTTCAAATGTCAAGGACTCACTGCGCAATTGCAGTACCATACGGAAGACAGATTTGTTTATAGGCCTGGCCAAACGGGGGCGCAAGGAGACACAAGTTTTCGACTTGCATTTAACTTGCGTTTCCGTTTGAAAACTTGCGTCCACTTGCGTCTCCGTTTTTGCCAGAACTTGCGTGCACTTGTACTTGCGTTGACTTGTGTTCAGTTTGGACGAATCAAATTTGCACGCAAGTCAACGCAAGTCTTTTTACTGTTTGGCCACCCAACGTATAAAGTCAACGCAAATCTTGCTGTTTAATTTAAGTACTGAATCAGTTGCAAAACGCGCGCAGTAGCATTAAAATGGCTTTGCTTGCCACGCTGCTCCAACAGAGGGCTAACCGGGCTCGAAGCACCAGCATGACCAGCTTTTCATATACCTCTGTGTTGCCAGCCATCGCAATTCTGTACGCAAGTCAGTTCAACTTGCGACAACTTGCGTCCACTTGCGTTACCGTTTGGCCAGGGCTTAGGCATTCGATGAAAGATTGGCCCCGCGCACGCTCTACTTGACCAGATAGATAGTTTATTGATATTCTTACATGGCAGTCTAAAAACTGAATTGCGTAAAAATTTACAGAGATAAATTATTAAAAATACAAAGTTCTATTAAAATCTATTATAACTATATTAAAAATACAACTATTAAAATCTATTATAACTATATTAAAAATTTGACATAGAAGGAAAAAAACTATGTTTAAAACGATTTGTTCTAGCCTTACATGCTTGAAAATGACGTTGACTTCTGAGGTTATACATATTTACATTTTCTTGTGGTATGTACTTATGTAATTTGTGGCTACTATCGAGCATAATCTTATCAAAGAGTTTCTTGCACAGGATAGAACGTCGTTCCTTTAGGGTGCTTAGATTGCAACTTGATAGGATATCCTGATATGATGCTTGTGGATCGATAATAAATAGCGAGAGTGGGCACTCAGCGGCGAGGCGCCACCTCGCATCCTGAGTCTTCGTTTCCCTTGACCAGCTGTCGGTCGTAAAACAAGCGACACTGGAAAATTCTGATTGGAAGTAGGAAAATATCGGATTTCGGTTAAATTGCGCACGCATGGCTTTCAAAAGCATTTCCACTCCTTTGTGTTTTACTTTGAGCGATTGCTATCTTTTAAAACCAATCGAAATCGGTCCTGTGACGCGGAACTCTTGAGAGTCGCTCGTTTCGCCAAGCCTGCACAGTAACGAGCGAAGTTTCGACGTACAAAATAGAGAACCTAATTTCTTGACTGCGCAGAAAATAAGAGCTTTGGGTTGTCCGTTATAAATAATTTCTCGTTATCTTAAAGGATAAATAGCCTGGCTGGTGTCGTTGGTCAGGAGCTAATGGCGTTCTTCGCTTCTGCTGGAGTGCTGTTTTGGCACCTTTATCAACCTCAAGTAAATAATCTGCTAGGTGTTCACTTTCCCACCGACACAGCACAGCAGTTTTTTTATAAACTAATAACTGCTCATTTTAATAACCGCTACCAGTCATGGGCTCCTGGCGCTACACAGTCATGTCATGTCAAGAACTCAAGATAGCCTAGTCTACTGACGCGTTTCTTGACTTAAGGGCGTCTTGGCTCTATCGTGTGCGGTTATGTCACAAAAGGGCAAGAGTAATGCGCTCTTGCGAAAAGTGACGCCAACCTCGTCCCTCTTTCTTTCCCTGCCCCCAGCGGGAGGGAAAAAAACGGTGGGGTGGGGAGAGAGAGAGACCCTGGGAACGAGGCTGGAGCAGGAGGCTGGAGCAGGAGCCTGGAGTGACGCCCGCTCCCGATATAGACTTTGCGCTGTCACCGAAACAACGAGGAGCGCCGAGGGTAAGGCCGATGTAAAGTAGGAATTCTCGTCCCCAGACCCGCCTGGGGACCGTCAAATAAACCGTTTTAGATCATCTTACAACAAAGGGTTAATTTCCCTTTGTTAAAATCTAGCCAATCAAATCATGTGTTCCCAGAGCCACCACTGATTTCCTCGGCAAAGGCCCCGACAGGCGGCTCTCGGGACTAGAATGGCAATACGGTACCGTGCCTACCGCACATTACGTGAAACATCCAATGGACAACAAAACTAGAGCACTTCATTTTATTTGAAGCTTTTTCTACAGTCGATTACAGTAAAGAATACAAAGTTGAGTATAACAAGGTACAAAGAGGTTTGGATAACACAACCTCACTAGAGCTGTCTTTCAACTCTACCTGATTAGTAAAATACTGAGTACAAATGTCAACTATAAAACGGTTTTCAGTGCAGAATAGTTAGACTATATATGTCAAGAGCCCGGCTAGAAGTAATTTCAATGCGAGCAAAACTTTGCTCAATTGTTAGTTCACACTTTGGCGGATCCCTTCATGATATAAAATTTAGCTAGGATGTAAAAACGTATCCTCAAATTACCTCCGCCAACTATTTTTTGAAAATCAACGTTTCTCAGCTAGAGTGGTTTGCTACTGACTGTCGTGAAAGTCAAACCAAAGCAAATAAAGAAGCCACACCTGGTCAATCACAACAAACGCCAGCAAGTAAAGAGCCCGACCCCGAGGCGAAATCATGCAATGCAACCGGTGCCAAGTGCGGGGAAACATGCAACCCGCGCTAAGAGCGGGAAAACCGCGTCCGCCAAGTGGTGTTGGTTTCACTCCTGATTGGTTAAAAATGTTAGCCTGTCTCTGTGATTGGTTTAAGCGCATTGCACGAGAATTTCAACCAATAAGAGAGCTTAGCAAATGCAAACACATCGCTTTCGACAGTCAATTGAAAGCCAACCACGCAAACGAACTGCAGCCGCCATCATTTTGTAGCTGGATTATGAAATCTTAATCGGAAAGGAAGCCAAATCGCAGAAATTGTTTTTTCGTGTGCAGGTGCAAATGTGATATTGATCGAGAACGCCAGACAATTCAGCGTTTGCTTAGAAATAAACTTCACTGCAGCAGCAAAGAAAAGCTAAAATACAAGGGTTTTGAAGTTAAAAACAAAAATATCCACTAAAAATTAGTGCCAACTCATTGAAGTTTCAACTGTATTCTATGGTTGCCTAAAAATTATCGAGTATGTTAAAGAAAGAACCTTAAAAATAATCATGCTAAATCATGTTTAATTTGAGAGCGAATGAAATCTCAGATGGCCAACTTTCTGATCAAAGAAGAGAGAAAAAGAAAATACGGAAAGGAAAGGAAAGGAAAGAAAAATACATTAAAAGACATTGACGAAAAGAAAAGAAAAGGAAAGAGGAGGGAAGAGAGAGAGAGAGAGAGAGGAGGGGGAAGAGAAGAGAAGAGAAGAGAAGAGAAGAGAAGAGAAGAGAAGAGAAGAGAAGAGAAGAGAAGAGAAGAGAAGAGGAATTAAAGAAAATATAGGGAAGGAAAAAAGTCAAATTCAAAGTCACCTTCAAGAGTATTTCAATTCAGCCAAGCTGAATTAGCCTTGTAAGGGCTCTGTTAAGTCATTCATACAATAAAACTGTCATGATGGGCGATCAAACATAATGACATCTATAAACTTGGATTGTAATGTGTCGGTGAATGTTAAAAACAAACTCGATTTTTTAATAACAGGATACATACTTTCGAATATTTTTGAAATTGCAAAGAAAAAATAATTACCATGCATGAAAATTAATTGCTTTGTAAAATAAAAAAAGTCCTTGAACTTTTTTTTACGATTATGTGAAATATTATTCACCATGCCAAACTAGGTGACAAAAATCCAATGTAATATGGTCATAAACCTACAACCAAATAAATCTTTAACCTGCACCAGAACAGTCAAATTCCCTTGGCTAATCTCTTGAATTTCTTCCAAGAAACGTCATTGGAGAATTTAATTTAAATAATAACAACAATGGTATATAATAACAAATACTACATTTCCCTTTCAGGATCTACTTCTACTTTCTCATAACATATATCTTTGATTGTGTCTTAACACTATGAAGAGAATTTAGATGTTGGTGATTCTGGGGACTGTTCAAGTATAGTTTCATGAGGATAGTACAGGGTGGGGAAGGGGGAGTAATGGAGGGGGGAGGGGGTGTAGAAAAGAGAGGTCCCAAAGTGGCAGGAACTTTGTGTGAGAATTAAGAAAAGATTTTTCAGGGGGTGGGAACTGAGAGTAAACTATACAGGAAGTGGGAAATTTACCCCCTCCCCCCTCCCCAATCCAAATCCCTGCCCCTCTCTCTTTACAAGACAAGTTCATACCTAAAATAATTGCATTATTGTACTATGTATAAAATATTAAGTAGCTAGTTATGATGCTTCACTTTAGCGCCGACTGCAAACTAGTAGCTGCTGTATTCTCCAAAACATTTACTGGAAGTATATATGATTGTTCAATTTGATTACAACTAATTTACAGTCTGATGCTAGAATTTGTATTCGATTACCAAGTCTGTATAGTACTGGGTACAATATTTATGTCTAAGAGACATGAGCTCAATAGAACGATACATAAATTATACATCCAAACGATGAGCTACGTTACTACTGTTAAGTTTTAATTAATTAACATTACAAATATGATGCATAATAAATAACACTCACCAACCTAACTTGCAATTAAATTCTTATTAATTCTAAATAATTAATCCTTTGCATTTTCAACGCTTCCTTCCGTAGAGGTGGACTTTGACTTCTTTGGGCTGTTGAATGGGCTCATTTTGATGTCTTTCTCGCTGCCGCTCAGGCTCAAGTTCCTGTCACCTTCGCCGTGGTGTTTGATGTAATATTTCTTCAGCATCTGCATTCGTTTCACAGGACTCCCAGCCAGGTAACTGTTCTTGATGAACTGTGGAGCCGAGCCTCTTAGCTTCATCTGCGTAATGATGGTCACAGTGGAAGACTCAGAACCATCGTCAACTGGACGTATTATGGTGCCTGAAAGGATAGTCTCAGCTCTGTAGAAGGAAAAAAAAGAAAATTCAAACCTCTTGAACACCTCAAACAGAAAAAAAATAAGTTCTCACGTTTTTCAGCTGCAGAACCGCAGCGCAATATTCTCCAGGCTCAGACAAATAGTAAGTTAAAAATTGATAAATTTCTTACATCATGCAATAGCTGCAAAAAAACATCGGCAAAAGGGAGCAGAAGTTGTCACAAATTCATTTACCTCACAAAGTTTGACTTCTCCGTGTCTTTTACTAGAGGGTGTTCAGTACTACGAAGTGCCAGGATATAACAGCGCTGATCTGAATCATAACGCTCTAATGATGCCAATACAACATCTCGCTTGGTACAAAAGAGTGGCATTTTCAGACGGCTGTGTAAAAATACAGTCATGTTTTAATGAGAATTTAAATTATAACAATTATTATAATAATCAGCAGGGCTCAAGACTAATGGTAGCCAACTAGCCAAAGACTATTAAAATTTAGGTTTTGGCTACCAGGTTTAGCTTTCCTACTAGCCACTTTGGCTTATGAAAAACTCGTAAAAGTCAACTGTTCTTGATAGAAATCAATATGTCTGACTAGTAAAAAAATTATTTTGGCTAGAAAAATCCGATATGTCACTAGCCAATAAACCAGTGAGTTAAAAAGTTAGTCTCAAGCCCTGATCAGTGCACTTTAAAATGCTCTTTTAGGGAAATAGGGAAATAAATGGCAGTGCAGCTAGAATAAATAACTACTGAGTAGGAAAAATCAAAGTCTCTTCGAGATATCGACGTTTTTGCATGAAGTATGAGTCGAAGGTTTATCCTGTGCATTGTTCTTCGAACTTATCATTACAGTTTCTTTGTAGTTTAGTTTAACAATTTCCTATGTTCGCGGAGAAAATGCAGCCATATAATTTTGTCAAAAATGGCTCGTCCGCGCCGGGTATTTCTTAGCCTGCGAACAGGCTTTCTGGAGAGCGCTTGGCCGGCGGGGCAAAAATGGAGGGGAAAGCCTGCACGCATCTCTGAGAATCGCAAATGCCGCCCACGAACACCCCGCAGATTGCTTAGCTTGTCAATTGTCACATTTAAGGTGGCTCCATAGGGTTTTGAGATATTACGGCGCGCGCACAAGTGATACCCATCAAGAGATCATTTTCGCGTTATTTTTTAAACTAGTTAAATAAAAGCTGCCGAAATATTAAAAACAAGGACTAAAATATGTTGTGCATTATTCTTCTTTAAAATAACGGCCTTTGTTTTTGAGCTACATCTACTCAAAAAGTCCTATTTTTTGGTGTTTTTATGGCTTTGATCTTAAATTTCTTTAATTTTCTTCGGTGAAAAATTGTGAAATTCTCCCAACGGATTGAATCTGATGAGAAATAACTTTTAAAAACAAAAAAAGTAGGGGTTGTCCAGGTCGTTTTTGCGTTTTTGGTTATTTTGTGTTTTTTTGACTAAGCAAAAAAATTGGCTTACAAATTTTTTTAAAAAAACGGCAAAAAGGGCAGTTAAAAAGGTATCACATCTATGCCAAATTTTAAGGAATTTCACCGAAGGAAACTCTAGTAAATACAAGGGGAAAATTTCTATTTTCGCCCGAATAACAATTACGTCATCAGAATAGAAATTGTCCAAGATCGCTATTTGAGCATGCGCGAACTTTCGAACCATACGAGTTGATTAAACGAGTTGATGTGTAAAGATAAGCGTTTCCCGTTGTTGTCAGTTTTTGTGCGAATATCTGTTAACCCCAAGGTTAGTTAGAGATATACCTTAATCCTTTATGTAGCAGAATCTCTGAAATTCTGCTCGAAGTATCTCACAGTCGCGGAGACTATTCTTTATTTTCTCTTTCGCTTTCGATCGTACGAACTTCACAAAAGCGGCCAGAAGCACCGCGGACGTTGTAAACACCCTTTTAGGGTGTTGTAAACTCTTTTATCTGCTCAACACAGGAAAGCACGGGTGTTGTTTCATTGGCAGGAAGCAAGTCTCGCGTTTTCTCGCCGAAAATTTCACGCTCGCGTGAAGCCGCCATGTTTGTTTTGATTTGCCGGCATTTCAAGCTCGCCTTTTCGTACCCATTCTTCGCGCGGTCAAGAAACCCTATGGAGCCACCTTAAACAAAAGCATTTAAACCGCACGCCGGAAATCAAATTTAAACTAAGGAAAACAAATAATGGTAATTCGCCCGCGAGCTAAAAATTACAGAACGTTTCTTCTGACAGCCAACGGCCAAGTTCCGAAGATGCAGTTCACAGTCCCAGAGTAGGATCTTGTGGCCCAGTGGAAAAACAAATGTTCGAACACCAGATGTAAGTGAGAATATCCTTCTCGCGCAGAATATCGCCTCGAAAAATTGGCAAGCAGTCGCTAACGTCGTTCTCAAGAACGAGCAATTGAAACCAGACACGTTCTATTTTGATTTTTGTCTCTACCGGAAACATCGACAACGTCACAAATAATGAACCGCTCTTAAGCTAAAAGAAGCCCCCATCTCTTGCATTTGTTTTAACTTCAATAATATCTTTGAAAAGAGCGAGTTTTTTGGTATGGTTTATTTTTGACGTTTGTAATTTTTAAACGATGTAAGTGCTAGTGATTATTTATTCGTGTTTTAGTTACGCAATCCATTGTTTGTGCGACGCTTTTTATAGATCGCCTTTCAGACACATGTGCGTTGAGATAAGAAAGCTGACATGTCACTTTTAAAATTGTTATATAACGTTTGTAAATGTGACAAGTCACGTTTTTTCCACGAGATGGCAAGTGATCACCCAGAGCGGAAAGTAATCCCTTGAGAAATTAAAACAGTCCCTTGAGAAATTAAAAAAGTCCCTTGAGAGTTTACAAATATGCGGTTTCAAATCTTGTCCACTAACCCCTATTCTACCATTTTAGCTTGTAAACAAGCAAAAACGTCGAAAAAAAATGACACCAACAAACTGTTAGGATTTTGTCGAAAATTGTCTGACCATTTATTGGTAACTTAAATTAAAACTAAGCGAATAAAGGTCACTGAAAATACATGTATGTCAGGTGCTGATCTAGGGGGAGGGTGTGAGGGTGTGCAGCCCTCCCTAAGACGACCTGCAGCTTAGTATTATTTTCCTTTTTAAATTTGTTTATGTCATACCAGTCAGCTATCCCACTCCTTAGTGGTACACCCCCTCCTAAGAAAAATCCCGAATCTGCCCCTGTATGTTTGAAGACAACAACATCCATCCTGATTTTTTAAATACCACTGCTACACATCAATCACACTCTCCTACAAGCACAGAAACATGATCGTGCAGTGATTGCTCTTACTATAATCATGACAACTCTAAATTTGTTGGTAACTATTCATTGCTATTTTTTTTTTACAAAGATGATCTAGTTAGGCGATGGCAGAATGTCAAAGTGGGAGGCATGGTGGCCTAATGGTTAGTGTGCCAGGTTGGGGCCTTCGCCGGGGTCGCTGTGTTGTGTTCTTGGGCAAGACACTCTACTTTCATAGTGCCTCTCTCCACCCAGGTGTATCAATGGGTACCAGCAAAACAATACTGGGGGGGGGGTACCCTGCAATGGACTAGCATCCCATCCAGGGGGTGGGGGGGGGTAAAAATATATCTGGTATTATGGGCCAATTTCCTTTTTAGAATATCAAAAATAAAACAGACTTTAACCCTTACTTGTAAACAACTTTAAAATTCCCTATTCTGTCCAAAACATCAACAACAGCTGCAGTTTTGTCCCATTCCTGACGTAACTTCCAATCTGTCATCAGTTTCACCGCTGTAATGAAAAATTACAAAAAAATGATAAGCTGATCTACAGGGGTTTTAAAGTTCTTCCAAGGCTCTGTCACTCCAACAGCACAAAACCAAGGTTTACTTGCCCATTTCAAGTACTGATAAGGGTGGACTATAATGTCCAGTAAAATACAAAAATTATATATTGACATTTAACAACAACAAATAATTAGAACAACTAATGAAGGGATTACAAAGCCACAAGATGGTGTACATGATTAATTAATCACCATTAACTTGAAAGAAAAACAGACTGCTTAACTCAAATGTATTATTTGGTTAGGAATGAATACTTGAGCCACATAAATAAAGGATAATTCCAGCTCATGTCTTTTAGAGATTCCTTTTAAACGTCTGAAGTCGAGAATTATCATCATTAAACTGTCTTGGTTTCCCCCCATCATCAGCCCATGACACTTGTACTTCAAGTGCTATAAATTCAAACTTGAGGAATGACTACCTTCTTGTTACTAACCTGTTTTGAAAGGAACATCTTCTAGTTGAAGTATAGCCTTCAGGTGGAAAAAAAATTAACGGTTAGTAGGAAGAAAATTGAAATGCATAATGTGTTTAAAAAAGTAAGAGCCAGGGGACTTGCTCTTTATATAATTATACAGAAGTAGGGGTGTCGAATGGTAAATGCGAGACTGCGTGAGACGGCGAGACTGACAATGTTTTCTGCGAGCCCGAGACCTTTTTAGCCTTGCAAAAGAAATTGAGACTGCGAGAAGGTGTCAAAGAAAAATTTGAGACGACGAGACCTCTGAAATTTGGCTACAATTTTGCTCTTTATATAATTATACAGTAGTCTCGTCAGCAGTAGTGTGCAAAGAAGTTAGTCATGGCTGCTAGCCTGGGGCTTGTGGATTTTGCAGTTGGGCTAGTGGACTTAATCCTCCACTTGCCCAATGGGCAAGCAAAGCATCGTCAGCTTTATTTTTGGGGGGTTAGTAAAAATGACTTTTTGGCCAGTACATCCTGGCTGGAAAATTCAATTTCTATGCACTCTGGTTGTTTCCGGGTGGGGTACTCCCATAAATTTTGAATAGGGGTGTGCCGCTAAGGTTCTTAAACCGTGACCCTATCTAAGGATAAAGAAAGCGAAAATTGATACCCTTTATAAGGCCCAAAACCGAAAAATGACACCCTATTCAAGGGGAGGAGAAGCATTCCGTGACGACCCAAATAACAGAGCTCTAACCGCGCACGGCAAGACACAAATCTTTATAAAATCGCTTTACTAATACCTGAACAGAAAATTCAGTTTTGAGAAACCTTTTTTTTTTCGTTTAGCTGGGCGTTTATTTTAGCTAATAGAATTTAGGTACCCTATCTAAGGATCACACCGGGAACACATTGCCAAAAGGAGCAAAAATGATACCCCATTTAAGGACCGAGAACCTCTAAAACTATACCCTATTGGGCGGCACATACCTATGTAGGCCACATATGGGAGTATCCCCCCCCCCCCTCCCCCGGGGTTGTTAATATCTGTGCTGAGTATATCAACTTTCACGCTCTCCAATTTATGTAGGAATTGCTAGCTATATAGCTACATCTAGTTCAGAAAAAAAAGGAATTGAGCCCTTTTCCCTCAGCAATCATGTTGATAAATAAACTAAATGCTCAAAGCAGCATGTGCACTCAAAGGTTAGTGGAGGGGAGAAGGTCTGTTCTTTATCTATAAATAAAATTATACCCACACTGTAATTTATAATGTAGTTTAAAATGAGGCAAAGTCTGCAAAGCAGTTATCACCTTTGTTATTGGTGGAAATCCCTCCTCATTTGAATCCCTTCTCCAGACTTCGGCATCTTTGGTTTTTTTCACGCGTGACCATGACCCTTCCATCATCTCGCTCTCCACTGACAGTAGTCTTTCAATATCATTTTCGTGGATTGGGTTCGACGGCACATAAGGTTGGGGCTCATGAAGTATGGCTCCACCGTAGGAGTTTGGAAGATCTATAAGAAATTGTAACATACATGTTGTTAATTTAACGCAAGACCTGACTTCAATACCAAATAACAGAGATCAACCTTATTCCACGGCTTTCAATATATAAGATTTGAGAGTAGGTGCCTTCCCTTGTGCCGACGCCTGTAGAAGAGCTATAGTAAAGAAGCTAAAAACATCTCCCCTTTATTGGAAGCTTCATCAATTTTAGCTACCATTCACAGAGGCCCTGCCAGGGGGCGTCCCATGTCACATCTAAACTTAAATATGTCCCATGTTGCTGTCTTATCGCACTTCACATTACTAACCAAAAATTGAAAGGAAAATTGCTTGTCTTTGTCAGAATTTAAGTTTGTCCTGAAGACATTTTAACAGGAAGGGGGTGGGAGGATCATTCAAATCTCGATTTTAAAACACAGCGACCAATAAATCACTTTAGCCTCATTCTTTGTCGCTGTTTCTCTACCTTGATGTTGCTGTCGTAATTTTTGCCAAGAAGGGATGTAAGTAAAGGCAAGGCTCTTAGCCAATAGAAAACAGCATATTCTAAACAAGACTCCATCCCTTAATGCCAAAATCTTCTAGAAACAGTGTGCCCACTTAAATATCCTGGCCTAATAATGCGACATACAATATTAATAATATGTATACACTGTATGTCATTGAAACAGATGCTGTCACGTACCAAACCACAGTAAGTGTATTAAACACATGAATATAGAGCAACATTTATCAGTTGGCCTGGGTTTTTAGGTATACGGTACACAAGAGAATTTTAAATTGGGTATATACAGTATTTTAGGCTAAAACTGGGTCTTTTATGGGTACAAAGTATACTGTGTTTTTCCAAATTTTGGTAATTTGCTTGAGTTTGAGGGGAAATATAAATTTTGGGTAAACAGGGTACATGTTATTCGGGTATATTGGTATATACCACTTACCCTCTTGCAATCGGCCAAAAAACACACTTGATTCATATATATTGCTTCACTATTTAGACGATCTTGACACAAGGCATTCGTTATAAGGGTTTAAAGTGTTTCAATTCACTGCTTTTAAAATGTCAATATAACTTTTTTTTACCAAATTTATTAGGCTTTGGTCTGCATAGTAAGGCAATGTAATCAGACTCCAGATCATGTTCAACACAGAATAATTTTTTTGTGAGATGGTTTTCTAGATAAGCCTTTTTCCTGGGTTTTCATAGGACAGGTCACTTTTGTAATATTATCACTGAAAAATCAAGTCAAGAGTAAAATATTAGAATGCAGCATACATCATCACTACTAGTTCATTCAAAATAGTTTGCCCAGTTTTATTTTGTGGGAAACTGCAGTCTGCTAACAGCAAATTGTACAGAGAAATTTCAATGATGGGAAAGTTCTATAGTTTCTATGTGACAGTTTTCCATCTTTAAATTCTAATTAATAAACAAAATAACGATCTATGGAATGAAAGTAATGCTGATACTGGCAAACAAGCATCAACAGGGTTGGAAATTGTGCAAATATTACAAGATGTAAGTGACGAGACATTATATTCACCCTTACAGAACAACATCTATGTGATTTTGTATTGAAAAGATCTATATTATAAATGACATGTAACAAGTTTTATAGTGAAAAAGTGTTAAGTAAATATCTTTTAATTTGGTACAAGAATTCTTAAAAGAATATTAAGTACATAATTGGTAATTTTAGAACATAGCAATCTTAAATCTATACCTGACTTTGTCTCAAATGGCTGAAGATCAATACAATTTCATAATATTTGACACAGGAGGATAAAATAATTCTCCAATAGAAAGAAAACCATTAAATGCAACACACAATAAAGAATACTAAAGAATAAATTATTATTTACGAAATTTCTAGATGGCAGCTAATCAAATAAATTAAATTATGAATATTGATTTTTTTCCCGCTGTGAGTTGACCTGAATTCGACTACTGGAGTATTCTTACCCCACAAGAACAAAGTAAAGTATATATATAGGAACAAAAATTATACTGCCAAACACAAGAAACCCTGCTCTAGCACAATCGAGAAAAAAGTGAGGCAAATGAATGAATTGTGACTTCAACTAAAGCAAGGGCGATCGCTTATTCCAATTAGTAGCTTCGAGCATCTACAATTATATAATGATTACAAGCTTCCAACGTACCAAAAACAAAGCTAATAGCTCGCAGACTTATATTACCCAACTAATAAAAGGTTTTCTAATCCATTCGTATTTGTATTCTAATCCATCGTCTTTGTTGTTCGGGCAGTCGAAGGACGCGCGATCGTCACGCAATTTGCATCAGAAATGTACAGCACATAGGGCGGAGAATAAACAATATTTCAATATTTTCCTCGACCCAAATTGTGTCAAAGTTTTATATCAGATGCTGACAGCCTTTGTGAATAAAGATAATACAGAGGGAGAGACATAAATATAACACAAGTACGTGTTGATGGCGAAGATGTCTTCGATTCCGTCAACTCCGCAAGCTACATAATTAAGCTTACGTTTGAATCGAACGTATTTGCGTTCTAGTACAAGCGGAAACAGCACTTTACCGCAATTTTGCATGACCGAACCTTTGTGGTTGTCTTTTTTAAGTGAAATATACTGCCTGTAATGATTTATTTAAGGATAAAAAGTGTCTTTCTTCTCTAACATTTACTCTGTAGTACAAACACATTACCCCAGTTGTTGACTTTGTTATTTAGCTTTCGGGCAACTAACAGGAGCGTGCTAGAAAATACCACCTTCGCTTCTATTAGTTTTAGTCACAAGATCTTCACAAGGTGAGATCGTACTGTTTTGAAATCTATTTATCTTCGCTCAGTTCCGTGTTTATTTTGTCAAGTTGCTCCCAAAATCATTGCGAAATTGCAGGAATAGTTTTCAACGACCGCCATCATCGAAATAGATCAGAATCGAACTTGGCAAGACAGGGCGATAGACTCGCTAACTTCGCCAATTTATAAGCACTTGAACTCTTAAAAAGCTTATGCAATTGCTCCTGGAATTTAAACTTACCTGGGTCGCTCTCAGCCATCCTTTAGACTGCACAAACTCAAGCGGACAAGTGCAAATCCACGGCCGACGATTTCACGAGGTGTAAATCCCTGATGACGTCATAAATATTCAAGATTGGCCGCCAAGAAAACATTTGACGTAAGGGGGCGACGATATTTCAACAATTGGGTTTAGCGAGACGCTGAATTTGCATTTATATCTATATTTTGGAGTTTATGCGCGCACGAGTAAATAGAAGTGGAAAAGGAAAATTGTTATTTTAATAACTCGAAATTAATATCGACAGACTTCGTAGGAAAACCGTGCAGGAAAGTTGTCAACGGTTAATCGATACCCCCCCTCCCCCCACCTCGCCTTATATAGTTGCCTACCACTGCATGTATTGCATTTAAATGACTCAGTTTACTCTTTGTTTCTTCGCCCCCGTGGGTCAAGCATACAAGCTCCAGCTTTAGCCGCCATGCGCCAACGAAGACACTCAATGATCGGCACCTATGATGTAATAGCTCCCGATACCAGCCAGAGAAGGCGTAATATACAGCAGTGTATGATTGGAATGTAGCCGCCCAAGTGGAACGCCCGAATCCGGCCGGAAACAGTGAAAGAACTTCCTGTAAGTTGAAACCCTAAGACAAGGAAAAACAAAACTTGTACTGCGCTCTCATTGGCTAAGATAAGTACATTTGAAACACAGATGCGCGCGTGTAAAGGTGTTTAAAGGGGCTTTGTCACGGATTTTACCAAATTTCTGAACAGCCAAAATGTATATTTGTGTCGTAAGGGACCTAAACATAATGGTCCATTTTTATTAATAACTGCTATATTAGAGCATTAAAACTGTAAACAAGCGTCATTGGCTACAGATGGCTCGGATGGAAATGGATTGCAATTTGAAAGATTAAGGCTTAATTTTTCAAATGGTTTCCGAGCATCTCCAAAAAATTGATTTCTCTCAGCAAATTACGGCTATATCTTCCTTTAGATGTTCAAAGATAATGATTTCCATGGGTTAGGTTGGCTACCACTAATTTCAGAGCAGTTTACATCAAAAATCTGCTAAATCCTCGTGACCTAGCCCCTTTAAACACGATACGCACACACAAAATTTGGCAGGATAATATAGACGGCAAACTGAGGTTAAAGCGATCAACAATAAACAAAGTGGATAAAGAACTAAAATGTCTTGAAAAAACTTTGGGCGTCTGTATTTTCCGTTCTAACTAAGTTACTGATCCAGGTCTTCAATAGATACGGCACCCCCAGGGGGGTACTCCGGCTTGTAAATGACGGGATGATCGAATGAAGGCAAAACTCGGGACCCAAAAAAATCCCTAAGTCTTCCGACATTACCCAAAAAAATCCCTGGACCAAACTTAACCCCCCCAAAAATCCCTTGTCAAATTATCCCTTTATTGCCAGGAGGGGCAATAACGCTCGAGTTTAATTATTCATCATACCATAAATACGCCAAGGCCGCGCCAAGGCACTTTAGTTCGTTTTTAATACCCCAAAAAATCCCCTACTTGAATCAAGTCACCCAAGAAAATACTTGCCAAATTTTTCAACCCAAAAAAATCCCGGAATTGAAAATTTCAAACCCCAAAAAATCCTTCGATCATCCCCGTCATTTACAAGCCGGAGTACCCTCCTGGGACGGCACCACATATCGTTTTGTCGCTGTGATATTGCAGGTTTTTATTTTATTTGTAGCAGGATATGTTGTAGAGGGACCTATAGGGTCATGTCTTATCGTGTGTGTCGATACCTTTCAGAAGAGGTGTCACCGCAACATACATGTCCCTACATTTTTGTGTGTGTGTGTGTGTGCATGTTGTGATTTAGTCCCTTTACATGTCGCTAAAACGCCCCTTCGTGTTTTATCCCCTTTAAAAATGATGGGGGAGGGGGGTCTGGCAAAAGAACGGGTTACTAAACATCCAGTGACGACATAAACTCCGGGGGGGTACTCCCCGAAAGGGGGTACTTCTTCATGCTTCAGGTGTATGGTAAAATAGGTAGGGATATCGGTCATTTAGGTTAAAAGGGCCTTCAATTAAAATATTTCGAACAGAGACCTCTTATGGCGGTATCATTTAAACTTATTAAACGCTGACATTTAAATAGCATCAAGACTTCCTGTTTTAGCCATATGTCATGTCTTCTCGGTAGATGAAAGGGGTATCTTTTCTCAATAAAAGGCATACGAAAGGAGAAACCTCTTTTGTCAAAATGGTATGTAAAATTAAAAGGGTTAAGGGTTATAAAGGGGTTGGACCTCGGGGCGGAGCCTCTCCGTACAAAACGTTTTTGAGTAGCCCCCCGGGCATAGAGTACAATTGAAAACAATCTTTACAATATGGAGTTTATAAAGGATGATGTCATATCTTGCATTAAGAAGAAAAACATGGCGTTGCCCTATCATCTAAATGACTTTCGCTTTTTTGGTAATATATTAATTACAGCGCGCGATATAACAGCTTTGTCGTATTTTGCCGCTAAAGGTCCTAAAGTGCGGATAAACAGGGAACGCGGAACTTCAAGTGTAGACAAGAATAAATAGTCGCTGAATTCGGCGCGCATGACAATTTCTCACAAAATCCATTACTAAATTTTAGCCAAATTTAGTAGGAGATGACCACCACATTCGGTGAAACTTTAAAAATAACCTTTTAATACAGTGAAGAAACATTTCAATAACACAGCAAATAAAAAATAAGGTACGGATGTGACGAAGTGACGTATATTGAAACGGCATTGCGATATGAATTTCAAAATATTGCTGGGCTAAACAGTTTTCAAAGTTAATCTCGTTTGCTTGTGATAACTTAAAATTTTAACGCCCGGGAGACACATTTGGTTGCAATGAGGCTAAGATTTTGTCATTTAGATTCATAAAAACTTAACTTAACTCAGCCGTGACACAGTCCCCGCTTTCTTGTCGGCAATTAAACGGGAAAATTCCACTAAATAATCACAAAAACTTTTATTTCCTAAAGTAAACGTCCCTTCTTTGACCTTCTTTATTTTCGGGGAGGGCTTACTGATTCAGGGGCGGGTATTATTATGTCGTTTAATAAACACTGCAGGAATTTAAGAACAAATTGAAAAATCACACTTTTGGATCATTTTGCATTTTAATTTTGAATACACGGCATCCTTGTAAAGCAGGTTTTGTTTGTTTTTTTTGTTAGCCTATTAGTTGGTCTATTGTAGTTAGTGTTTTTATCCTTTGTGTTTATTCTGTACCTGAATGGAATTAACCGTGTTTAAACATAGTTGTGGTTTAAGTAGATCTGAGAATATTCTAAGGACGTAAAATACAATAGAAGCACTACAATAGGGGGCTTATAATCGAAAACGATATTTCTTCCTTATAACTTGAAGGTTTTTTGCGTCCAATTTTGGGGGGTTTACTTTTCTTTTGGTGGTGGTGGTGGGAGGGGGGGGTGAACTTATCTTCAGGGGCGTCATTTTTGGGATTTTACCGTATTATAAACAGCATACACGCTAAGGGCCGATTTACACGGTACGACCTTGTCGCAGACTACAAGCTTACGACAGGCCTACGACACTGACGTATTGTGTCGTATGAATCAGACCTTCAACCAAACAATACTGAAAATCGCATCACACAAAATGAAACAAGTTTATTTCAACTTTCCGTTCTGAATGTCGTCACTAACAATCTTCCTCATTAAGTGTGCAGTGCATAAACCAACTGGAACAGCGCCACGCGCAAGTTTGTTTCTTACCTATTACAGTAAAGCAACGCCATTTGTAAAGGCCGATTTACACGGTACGATTTTGTCGCGTGCGACAAGATAACGACGGGCCTACGACGGTCGTAAGCGAGTTGTAAGTTTGATTTACACGACACAATTCGTGTCGTAGGCCTGTCGTAAGCATATCGCTAGAATGTCGTATGCGACAAAATCGCACCGTGTAAATCGGCCTTAATACAGCCGGGGAGATAAGAGCCGGTCTTGGCAAATCTTCGTTAAAGCACACGAAGAACTTCCGAATTATTTCGTCCAATCAAAAACTAGCGCGAGCACTTACGAGTACGCCGAAAGCAATCGCCCGTACAAATACGCCATGTTGCTTAGCAACTTCTGGGACGAAAACCGCGGGCTCAGTCACTTCTCGGAGAAGTGATGTCACCATCAACTGGCACTTGTTCCCCCGACTGAATATATCAAACACGAGAGACAGTGTTTCATCGGGATATCCAAACACCGAGAAGACAGTTGAAAATACGACGCGCAGCAGAGTACTTTTGACGAAATTCGAGGTGTTTGGATAGCCATCTCAATCGAAACAAAAACTACCGACCCTCCTTCACGGTTACGATTTTCTTTGTTTTAACTTTTTGCATCATTAATGAGTTTGAGAAGAATACAGGCATCTCTCTCTTAACGGACACCTCTCTAAGACGGACAACTGGTGTTGGTCCCGTCCCTGCCTTTTTCAGTCATTTTACTGTAAATAACTTCCTATATTTAAGACACCACTCAATGGGACTGTTGCCTTGACGTGGCTGAGTGGCTTGTGCGTCCAAATGACTCCAAGAGCTATGCCGGCGGGGGTGTTTACACCCCTGGTAGGGCCTCCCAAGCCGGTAAGGTCAAGGAGTAGGGTCCAGACTAAAGTCAGTCCCACGGCCCTCCAGGTATGGGGGTTGGGCTTGAGGTTAACAACCTCATCCCGTAAAAACTCCTTGTTACGGAAACAGCAACGAAGATAACCAACGACCTGCACACAGACCTTCCAAGGTCTCCAAACCGTATGACTGCCAGTGGTGAAAGCCAGAAGAAAACTACTGGCATGAAGTTGGAAGTGCTGAGTGCAAAAACCAAGACCAGGCTTGGTTTTTGGAACGTACGTACTATGTTCGAAACCGAAGAGGGCGCCCAAAAACAACATGGCGCAGAACGGTAGAAACGGAGTTAAGGGAGCTCAATTACAGCTGGAGCACCATTGAAAAACTGGCTAGAGATAGGCAGGGTTGGAGAAACTTCGTTGCTGCCCTATGTGCCACACAGGCATGATGGGCAGTAAGTAAGTAAGTAAGTAAGTAAGTATATTAAAGACAGACACCTCTCTCCGACGGACAGTTGGAGCCAGTCCCGACGATGTCCGTTCTAGAGAGTTGACTGTAAAGCAATCAAAAATGGACAGAGAGTTATCTGAAATGAGTAGTCTGAAATGAAAAGTGAGTGGAATTAATCGTGAATTTACAATTAGCATTACGCTTGAGCATAACAATTTCTGTCTCTTATATTTACAATATAAATTAACTTGCTCGTTACAAAAAAAAAAACAAAACAAACAAAAACAAAACACAATAGAATTTGACAATTAATTTTGTCTCTTGTATGTTAAAAATATACCTCGTTAAATATTTATAAAACGTATACAATATTTAAACCAATTTTAAATACAAGACTGGCATCTGATCTGACTAATGCAGTTACACCATATTTCATTTTCTAAAAGTTTCGATATCCAGTTATTTTTATTTTATTTGCCACACAAGTAATAACAAGACCATATGGCTAAATTGCATTGTACAGTAAAATTTTCGATTTCTCGAACCACCAAGCTCCAGTTCTAGAAGAAGCACGGTAAATATTGTAGAAGATTTTCTATTTAATTATGTTATTAATTCTACGTAAAATCAATAAAAATTAAAGTTAAACTTACGTGTAACAGGACATGTTTTCGTCCTGTAACTTTACTCAATTAATTCCATTTTACTTGACTAGCCCATTTCTTTTAATATTTACGCTTTATAATATCGATTAAAATGTGCTTTTAAAAAGCCACCAACTAAAAATCACACAATTTTAAATAACTTAGTCGCACAAATACTAGTCTAAAACAAAACCCTCCACAATTGGAACAGCTTGCTCGAACGAGTACCCGGCAAACAACTGAATCTCACAATCCTGGGCTGACCGCAGGGACGCAGACGAAATTTTCTTGTGCTCTCAAACTTTGTATTTTCAGCATTTTTAGACTGATGGTTGTGATCCAAAGATCACCCTCTCCAAATATTCATTGCGGAACAAGCCTTGAGGGTCAAGCTGCTGGCAGATCTCTCGGAATTTGTCGATCTTTGGGTACATCTTCTCGATCTGCGAGTGGGTCAACTTGTGAGCCTGGTGATGAAAAGCAACAGCAGTGTATATTCTTGGCCGGGTTTTTTTGAAAGCGGATTAACACTAGCCCAGGATTAAAGTTTGATCGAGGGTTCGATTTCTCTTGTATAAAAGTGTTTAAATTGCTTTTTCTGGAGTTTGAGCTTAAACGACGTCAAAACTGGAGGACAGAAAATAAAAACAGAAATCCTCACTGGAACTGGAATCAAATTCACGGTAATCCTGTATTAGCTTTATCATGCTTTCAACAACCCGGCCCTGATGTTCAAATACAATGGATAGAAAATGTACTTATTCAACATTTAAGCAGCTGACAGCTTCCCTTGAGAATGTATTAGATTCTGAACGCTGGGCAGAGTAGAGGAGTACTTGAACCTGGTATCTCCGAATTACAAGGGCAGCCGCACCCTAGAGGTTCTAATTTTTATTAACTAATAACAGAATACCATTATGAGTCAAGAGCTCTCTGGAGCTTGTCGCACCATCATGACATGTCAGTTGCTTAGCAACTTCGAGGCGAATACTGCAGGCTCAAACAGGTCATTAAGATCAGAATTTTCCATCGACTGGTACTTATTGCCTAGACATTCCCGGATGGTCATTCAGACATCAATCATGTCTTGCTTCAGACATTCTGCTAAGCACACCCCAGTTGTTCAAAGGGTGGATAGCGCTATCCAAGGGACAACTGTCACTAACCACGATACAGTGGATAGCGTAGTATGTTGTTGATACTTATCCACTGGATAGCGATTTATCCGGTGGATAACGTTATCTACCCTTTGAACAACCGGGCTCAGATTCATTTTACCTGTTTAAGCTATTGATTGCACCGAACAGAAATGAAGCATCGTGACGGTCATACCTTTGCCCAGTGTGGCTTTCCACCAACTGACATCATGAGGTCCTCATAGTACGTCCAGTAACTTTCATACGGAATGAATTTGTTGTATGGCCTGCAAGAAAATAATAGATAAGTAAAATGGTGGCTTGGCAAAACTGAAAATAAAGTCCAATACTCAGAAAAACAGATTTACGGCCACCCCCCATCGCTCCTCAGCTACCACATGCAGGAGCGATGAGAGGTGCGGCTGTATCCACTGTAACGAAAGACTTAAAGGTTTTAGGGTTGTAGAGCGCTTTTGCCAACACTGAGCTTGGCAAATATGGAACTTGACGGGATGAATACTTCGCGTGGGCGCGAGACGGAATTGGTTAGCAAACAGGGTTTTGCTAACGAAGGCTTGAACGGCACGGGAACGGGTAATAGCTTGGTAGAGCTAACCGCTTTGCAGCCGGCACTCGTTACAGTATGCCAGAAGTACAGAGTCTTGTTTCTACGTCCCAAGAAGCGAGGAAGCGGCAGCAATCACTGAAACTCTTCTGGTTCACATCAAACTTCTTTTTTGTAGAGTAAACTTCGATGGTACTTCACACTAAGTCATAGTACAAACTGCCAAGGATAATCCTCATAGTCCTCAAGGTAATCGATTTGTAACAGTTTACGCGTTACTTATATACTAACTTAGGTAAATACAGTTGTCTTTCGCTATTGAGTTCTAATACAAAAGAGATCTTATTGTACGTGAATGAAAGTTAGTTTTTCATGCGAGAGATTGATGTATTTTCCAGAATATAGTATTTTCATTGGTTAAGTTATAATTAGAAATCCAGATTAACTTTTAGTTCGTTTACCTTGAGGAATATAATGCAAGAATAAAAGGTTACTTTTGAAATGCAAAATCTATTATGTTTATGAATAGATTGACCTACTAAACAATTTGCAAAGTCTGGACAGATGTTCCTTTGAGATCTTTTCCTAATGTAAACTTTGTACTGTACTTATTGTATCCTAAAATAACTACTAATGAATTGTATTGTATCGTTAACCATATTTGGAACGAAGGTTAAGATTTCAGATAGAATGGTCGTTTCATGTGCAATTCACAGGTATTTTCTGGCTTTGAGGTATTTTCTGAGTTCGTTTCCTTTATATACTTAGATAGGGGTCTAATTCCTATCGTGACACCACAGACTACCAATGGGAGTTGAACCCATGGCCTTCCAGATACAGGTTCATAATTGAAGTGTCGTCAAACCAAAACTAAAGTAATTCACTCTGGCCAATCACAAAGGACACAGACAAACCAGTGAACCAATCAAAACTGGAAGCAAATACAGGCAGCCAATACAAAGCACAAAAAAAGCGAGCACAAGTAAGACAAAAATTTATTATAAAACAGCATTTACAAACATTAATTTCAAGCAGTGTCCTACCTGAATGATATAATGTTGATGAAGCACATGTCTTGCTCATAGCATGGACTCATGTAAATGTCATCTTTTTTCACAAATCTAACTTCAACTGTTTAAACAGAACCAGATAATTTCATTAATCAACTGTTCTTTAACAACGGATGGCACTACAGTATAGGTAATCACTTAATTTTGAGTTCAATTCGGAACAAGTAAGCACGAGAAAATGCCGAAGGCTAACAACATTGCACGAGTATGTTGGCCAAGTGCAATTTATATTCTTTGAAACTTCCGAGGACTACAGTACGTATTCCACAAATAAATGTCAAAAATTTAAGTTTTAACAATTTGCACTAAAATTTGAACTTTCTGCACTATTGGGTTAAAAAAAACATTCTCTCTGCCAATCAGTGCACAGAAAACTGTTACAACCATGGGCAACCATGCCTTATTAAGGTTTCTGAAGTCTACAAGTCATGTAGATTATACATGAAGCTAATGAAAATGAGTAATGGACAGAGACTATACATGTATTAGGTCTTACCAGGAAAGTGAGCATTGAATCCAGATTCATTGATCCAGCTTTCAAGCTTTCTAAGTACATGTGCAGTCTCCTTCCTAATGGACAAACACAACCATTTACAAGTACATGTACATACTAGTTATGCAACGTTTGAGTGGTATACTATGGAATATCCCACGAGTCACTTGTATTTTCTCGGTATACACACGAGCCTTTAGGCGAGTGTGTATACCAAGAAAATACAAGTGACAAGTGGGATATTCCATAGTATACCACGAGAAAGTGTTGTGTAACTATTTTATACCATGCCATAGAAAAAACGCTTACTTAATTTCGTCGAGAATACAATCGCAGCGCACGATGGGAAGGTTGGGTTGAATACCATCGAATATACAACGGCTTTCCTGTATTCTGATTGGCTGTATTTTCTATGGCATGGTATAAATACACATATGTAATGGTAGCCTGTGTGCAAGATCATGTTTGGGAATAAATGTGCGAGATGAGCAGGAGAAGCAGCATGAACTAGAAAAAGAAAACTCATCGTGGCCTCGCCACTAGTGCATGTATATTCCCAAACTTGAGCCTGCTTGCAAAAAAAGAAAAAAGAATGTAAAAGAAAAGTGGGAATTACTAGATAATGTATTCTTATTTGGAGTTTTATTTTTGTTTTCTATGACAATGTTATTGTAATTAGGTGTACATTAAAATATAGCATTTACCAGCAAAACATAAAACTCACTGTGGAATGGCCCACTCAGAAACATACTGCTTGAACAGGCAGTCAAAGTTGAAAACCTAGTAAACACAATATAGAATTAACAATAAAACCAATGGCTTACATGTACTTAAAAAACTCATCAATAATTGATAAAGAAAATACAAAAGAAATTAATGTTTAATGAGTGTCTTTATATCTGATAAAGACACAGCTAAACTTTACATCCAATTTTCTAGGCCAAAATAACCCCAAATCTAAATATATTAGTGCAAGAATGAGTTGATCTACATCAGAAGATTTTTAAGCCGTTCAATAAATTCGCAGTTCTTGTTTTATCAAGTCTAAAACACTCGGCTGCGCCTCGTGTTTTAAACTTGATAAAACACTGCTGCTCATTAATTTTATTAAACATTACATGTCAAGACATGTACTGGTATGTTGAGCACAAATTCAGCAGAAGCATTTTTAAGAGCCAGTTCTCAAAATAATAATACCTTCTCACATCTAGAATTAAGAAATTTGAATTTAATATACACTCTGATAAAGCTGGAATTTTTTCCCCAACAGTGCCCTCTCATTAGCTACTTCACAGTCACATAACAATCATCAAACAATAAATCTGCCTCCCGCCAAGAGTCTCTGAGCAGGCAACATAGAAAAATCTATGACGTCGAAGGGTAGCAGTGCAACGTTTCTCGTGAATGTTGATCATTGTGGAGTTGATGCTTTACATGTACATATGTAGAATTCCATAACTCCTACCAGGCCCAGGTGCTGCTGAGGGTATGAAACTTTGTGACAATCCTGCAGCCATACCCAGTCTAGTCCTGATGGGTACAGACCTTAATTAGGGCAGACTAGCATGCCTATGCAGTAGCATGTCCCCATATAGGCCAAATAGGGGAGCACCACACACCTAACGGGCTATGAGGTATCTATCCAACAGTTTGCAATTTTACCTACATGAACATACTATTGTATTCTCTGTCTAGTAGCTTTTAACAGATACCTCTATATGACAGACATTTAGACAGACATTCAGTCATTTTACAGCAACTAAACTTTCTATAAGACAGACACGTCTCTAAGATGGACAGTTGGAGCCAGTCCTGGTGTCCATCTTAGAGAGAGTTGACTGAAGACCTTATTATATTCTACTACATTATGGTCAGGTTTAAATCTAGTAATGTTTTTGTTCAGTTTTTCTGAATGATTCAGTAAATTATATATTCTTGTAGCCTGCGAGCAGGCTCTCTATTTGGGGGCAACGTGAATGTTGAACTGTTCGAGCGCCGAAGGCGCGAGTCTGCGAGCGTAGCGAGGCTCTGGGCGAGCGAAGTGAGCCCGCGATTAAAATTGAGAGCCTGCACGCACGCCATTGAATTTCAAATCCGGCGTGTTCGTCCACGAATGCAGCACTCTGATTGGTCAAAAATGACAGGCTCAATTAATGTGAGAAAAACCAGCGTCCATATCAACAAATCAACTAGGGCCGGCGTCCGTGAATAGGCACGCGAGTTCGTGCAGCAGCATTCATGAAGCATTTTGGAAACTTTCGCTTGATTCTAACGATCTCCTTAACTTAAAACAAGAACAGGAAGATGTGGTAAATTATCTTCTAGAAGGACGAGATGTTTTTGCGGTTATGCAAACCGGTTACGGCAATTGTTTCATACATGTATTTCAACTCTTTGCAGTGGCAATGGTGGAGAAGAAAGTTTACGAGCGACTCTCAGACACTATCGTTTTAGTAATATGCCCACTTTCCAGCATAATTGAAGACCAGGTGAAGGAGGGACAATCGATGGGTTGAACTGTGTCGCTTTGCGAGATTTAACCGGCGTTACGAGCGTCAGTTCGCAGTTAATATTTGCATCGGCTGAGAAGTCCGTGACAGTCGGACGAAACGCGCGGGAGAATAAAGCAGCTTTACAAATGCCGTTCGCAGAGTGATGCTCACTAGTTAAGTTCGATTTTCTGATTTTTTTTGGGACAGGAATCGCACACACGGCTGGACAAACTAGACAATATTGCGAATTGTTTTTCAATTTGTTCGTACATCTGTCATCACTTGTCCGCGGCTCCCATCGCGATTTGACGCTTCAAATAAATTTTCCGTTTACATGCGAACCGATTTACCAGTTCCATATTTTACCAAAAATGTACACTTGCAGATACAGTACTTAACATTCACTCTCTTTGTTTACAACTTTTTTCGAAATAAAGGCGCGAGCGTTCGATCGATATATTGACACCGGAAGCGTAGCGAGTTGTCAACAAGTTGTCACATTTCGAGGGGCCGGATTTGAAATTCAATGGCGCGCGTGCAGGCTCTCCCTCGGCGTGCTTGCTTCGCCCACGCACTCGCGCCTTTGGCACTCGCGGAGCTCGAGCAGTTCAATATTCACGTTGCCCCCGAATAGAGAGCCTGCTCGCAGGCTAATATTCTTGCTTATGCTGCATTCATGTCTATGCTGGGCTAACATCACACATTTAATCAATTAAGCAAAACTAAGACAATAAATATATTGTTGATTTAAGCACCCTGTGGAGTGTTGTCCTAGCAGAAAGGTTTCTACCTTGTAACTTTGATCCACTCTGCTCTGAGGTTTGCCGCTAAAAAGCTGGTAGTGTCCCCAGCTGATATAACGAACAAGGGGTGGCACAAATGAACTGTCAATAAAGAACACGTATTACTAAGCATGTAAACACAGCAGGTCCTTTCAGCAGACAGGCTAATGTAAACAAACACTGAAACAAAGTTTTGTGAATAAATTATAAAAAGGTTAAAAATTCCAACTGGCAGGAGGCAAACTAGTTGGTTATTTACAAAATTAATGTAGATGAGGAATTGAACTCGGAATTACTGAGAACGAATCAAGCTAGTGGTCAGAATGGGATCTGACCCGCAACAGGTCTCTGGATTTCTGGTCCAGCGGTCTAACCACGTTGCCTGTCTTTAGCTAGGGGTTAAAGCATTCAGCTGGTGTACAGTCCTGTTTTTTTCAGGAGAATTTAAATGGTTAACATAACATGGTGTTTATGAGCCTTAAGCTCATAAACACCATTTACAAGTACATACACATATGAGCTGTTCATGATCAATGAGCCAGAAAAAAAAAAACTACAAGAAAATAAATTCTAGACATACACGCACCTTAACCATAACATGAATTCTAAAGAGTAAAATCCCACGGCATAGTCCCAAAACCAGCTTGATTTGTCCTCTATGGGCTACATTAAAACAAAACAAAGTAAGTCATGTACAGTGAAACTAGTATAAAACTAGTATAAAAGGAAAATTCTTCTGCCTCACCAAAGTTGCACTAAAATGGAGGGAAAAGAACCTTGATATCATGTAAAACAGTGTCATGCTTTTTTATATTTTTTTTAGCTTAACTGATGTTTTTACCGTGTTCTGAATAAATAACATCTCTCGTTAGCCTATTACAGGCAGTTCACTTGGTCCAAAAGAGACCAAATTTCAATGTAAACTTCACCTCTGCAATACGAAAACTCTGTCTTGACATCCATACCTTTGGGGTCTGTGTTTATGAAGTTCAACTGTATAATGAACTTATTTAATGTCAGTAGAAGATTAAACCTTAACCCTAGATGCGCCACGGGCCGATCAGATCGGCCTGGCATTTAACACCTAGATGCGCCAAGGCCGATGTGATCGGCCCATTATTGTAATGAACAATTTGATTGGTTACCAAGTCACAGGAAACACATTGGGCCAATAGGAATTGCTGTACTATCTATCGTTAGTTAACCTCGACAACCCTTCGTTATTAAGTCGTGAAGCCGACAGTCACCCGAGTTTGAGCGACCGCATTTGCAACGAAGAAGATGAAATGGCGGCCATTTTGTTATGTTTTTCTTCTCCCAAAATGTTTCGCGTCCTCAGAACAAAACCAGACAAGAAAATCGTGGAAATGGGATATTCAGGACCTCAACATTAATCGATAACTGATGAATTTCCTTTGGCATGTTGGTACAGGACAAAATCTACTTTCGATTGTACTGCGTTGTGGAGCGACTTCGCTCGCCCGCGGATCGCGAGTGTGGCAAAAAAGTTAGATTTACAACTATATATTTTGGTTCCCATCGCTTTTTTTGGATTATGGAAAGAGTTTAACCCTTGCTTTTTAAGAGTATGTCACTTTGGATGGCTTGGACCAAAACATGAAGGTAGAATTAAACATTTATTTGAACACATGTTTTTAGTGTGATATAAATGTGAGAACATGATTTGCTGTGGCGATTGCAGACCACCCCCTCCAAAAATGCTGGCGCATCTAGGGTTAAACAGCCTTAGTTTACAAACATTACCTTTGTTGTCCTATTTACATGAAAACTCTTAACACATCCTGTGTGTGGATACCAGAAGAACTTGAAATGCTCACAGGATGACACACATGTCTCAAGATTTTCCAACACCTATAAACAAATTTGACAATTAAAACTCAGAAAGAGAATACAACAGCAGATTCAGGTTGAGCATTTAACGGTCTCATTTGTCTAATCGTTGTCGTGGTTGGTTGATTGCATTGCAAGGTAAGTGAAAGACGTTGCTAGACTAGGGAATGACAATCAGGGTTTTCAAAACAAGCTGGCACCTGCTAGAGTTCCACCGGCTACTTGATGATATGTTGCCGGTAACTTTGGCCATGGCAGTCAGCTTGTGACAAACAAGCTTGGCTTGTCACAGCAGCCAACTCTTCCAGTTGCTGATGCCTACCTTAAAACATTTTAAATACCTGGACAATTTTCTGTCTGGGAAACTCGCTCTATCCCATTCAGGGGGGAGCAGAAATACTCCTAGCCACTTTATACTATTAACAGAAAATGGGATAAGCTCCAGCCTGATGGACCACTCCCAGGGGGGTACTTGCAGTATACATGACGGGGGGGGGGGGTCCGACGGAGCTTCATATTGCGAACCCAAAAAAATACATGAGCCTGAAATTTTACACCCAAAAAAATACCTGACATCAAAATTTTCTACCCCAAAAAGTACAAGACCTAGCACCTCTATACTGATTTATTCAATAAAACAGACTTTAAGACTTAAAAAAATATATGACAGATCTCTTGACCCAAAAAAATACCGAGGGTGTAAATTTTCAACCGGAAAAAAAAAAGTCGGACCTTCCCGTCATGTATACTGCAAGTACCCCCCTGGGGGACCACTAAGCTTGAACACAGACTTTGCCTAGTATCCTTTTCACCCATACCTCTTCCAGTGTTAAAGGTTCGCACTGCTGTTGTAATCTGAAAGCCTGCTCACACTGCCATGTTACACTCAAAATAATACCAACTGCACCAAGACTGCAAAGTGCTGCCAAAAATATCTCCTTGTTATGACCTCTACTGCAATGGATGATCTCTCCACTGGCCGTCATCAACTCTAGTGCCACAACCTGTTAGAAGAATGGCCAGAAAATTCATTAACAAGACAATTTAACTGTGGCATGCTGTTTGTTTAATGTGCAACTACTATGCCAGGGATGTAGCTAAGAAAACACTAAGCCGGCTCAACAACAAGCCCAGTGTGCTTTTCTGACCTTGGCAGCTCTAAAACTTACCATTGTAGCCAGAAGGCCAAAGTCCTTTCCTGTTCCATGAGTGCATGTACCAATGGCGCCTGCGCAAGACATCTCCGACACTGAACTAAGACTGCAATTAAAACAGAAAGGTCTTAATGAGTTTAGGCCAAGTGGACATGTACTTCACCAGAGCTTCACTACCTCCTCTGCACAGGGTGCCAGGCATGACTTCTAGGTTTTTCATTTCCAGAAAGTACAAAATACAGTACTACCCTAAAGTTATTTGTTGCAGTTTTAACCCGATCCGATTCGCAAATACTGTCTGTAATATATCAAACACAAGAGACAGTGTTTCAATGGGATATCCATAAACCAAGAAGAAAGTTGAAAAAACAATGCATAGCGGGTATTTTTGATGAAGTTGAAAGTGTTTGGATAGCCAATTGTGCTGTCCCATTTTTACAACATTATTTCAGTATTTTTCAGTTTACCCTTGTTACGTGACTTATTGCGTTACTCTTTGTGCCTTGTTTACGCACGTGACTTTTCCTCGCTTTTCTATTGGACAGCGCTCTTAGAATATATTATGGTCTGTACTAGCTACACGAGGCAGTCGGAATTTTCACTCGCTAGTGTTGTAAAAGCTTTCTTTTTCACCAAATAATAAATCTAAGTTTAACGGTTACACTGCTGGTGAATCGCTTCGGACCTTCTTCAAAGCTCGGGACGCTTTCGGGGTCATCTCAAGCGAGATGGATCAGAACACCAATGAAACACTGTCTTGAGTGTTTGATATAACATTTACCTTCTCAATTGAAACAAAAACTATGGAGTAAACAGAGAAATCAAATCGTAAATATCTTTGCTAATTAAGACCAGGCATCCAAACCTCCTTCATAGTTATGTTTTTTTTTTGTTTAACTTGATGAATTATTAAAGAGTTTGAGAAGTATAGTTTACACATGGATCAGCTGTAATCAAGGCACCATGAGCATTTTGTCCTAAGAGCAGATTTATTTAATAACAGAAGGACAAAGGTCTGGAGTAGATAATTCATCTCATGTTTGATGCCCTGAACTTCAAGAATACCGCAAGTCACACAGAACTACATTAACAAGTTTGGTACATCTTAACAGATTGTGAGACACAGCTGGATACCATTTTCAAGACATGTTTAATGATACACAAAGTAGAAATCAGGAGCGGGTGGACCAACTCTTTATTCACTCACTTGGACAGAGCTAAACCATTGTCCTTCAACAATTCGTTGAGGTCGTTAACCATCAAACCAGCTTGAACTGTCACTTGTTGCTTGTCATGGTTAATCTAAAATAAATTAACAAATACACTGTAAGTAAATTGACTTATACCAGTAACTTAAACTCAACACTATAGCAGTATCTCAGGAAAGAAACCAGTCGACTTCTGACCAACCTGCTTTTCTCTGTGGGGTTGTCAAAACCTATGCTACGATTATCAGCTGAGTGATGAAGCGCGAAGGAAGTTTGGTGACGAGGTTTAGATGTCAAAATGACATTGTTGTCAAGGGAAACTTATTGTGTTTCCAATGGTAACAAATCTTCACATGTCACCTGCTATCAAAATTACTTTAAAGTGCTTTTGATCAGCACATGTAAAAAGCGCTATATAAATTATTAAATTATTATTATTATTACTAGTAATACGTGACTCGCAGGGCCTTGCGAAGCTCTGGGTTGGGGAGGGAGGGGGGTCTTGTAAATAAGGAGTGATAACCGGTTTTAACCGGTGATTTGTTATTGTTGCCTAGTAACGGACATGGCCGCGACACCCTCGTTCCCAGGGTCTACTCCGCTTTGAAAATGGCGGCTCTTTCTGGTTCGTAAAGAGGTATAAAGCGTTGGGAAGCGCAGGCTATTTTCAAAATCATCGACAAATTATTGGATATTCGCATTTTGGACATTTATTTCAGGGCATTAAAAAAAAGAAGAACGAACGGCAGGAGGATTCGAACCCTCCGCCCGCGCGCCTCTGATGGCCATGAAAGGTTTATAGCCTGAATAGGCGTTGAGGGAGTATTATGTGGAAATCAGTGGTATTTTAATCCGAAAAGAAAAACGATAAAAATGAAAGGCTCAGGATTCGAACCCACAAAAAAAAAGTAAAAAAGAAAAAAAAAAAAAACTTTAGTCGGATTCGAACCCCTGCCCTCAGTCCCGAAGATCTGATTTGAAGTTCGACGCCTTACCATTAGGCCACCAGCGCGCGGCGGCCGTGTGACGTCATTTCCGCCACACACCAAGCTCACAAATATATATATATGACCGTAAACTCCACACGAGATTTCATCCAGCCTGAGCCCTTTGAGGGACAAAATTATACACCCCGCTACGCTCGGCCTTCGGCCTCGCTTCGCGAGGAATTATTAAAGATTGAAACTTGGAAGAAAGCAAGGCCGACTTCATCTTTAGGGCAAATTCACAATGTTCTAAACGAATTTGGTGGGGTATTTGAATGGTCGCTTGTTATACAAAGAAAAATGGCATATAGATTTTTGTTTTGTTCCACTGCTATTTAGACTGTAGGGCATTATTGTACACCATCAGCTATTTTTGTTTAATAACCTCATTCAAATGTCATGTACTGATGAATAAGGAATGGCATGTCTGTTATCTTACATGTATCTCACTCTTTAATGCCTTGCTGTGTGTTCATTGCATGCTCAAGACATCAAAAATGCTGGATACATGTGAACAGTTCTCTCTAGTTTATTTGGTATTTATTAGAAGCAGGACCTTCAGCTATGGATGCAACCACACTCATTACAGCGTACGATTGTTGTAATGCGGCAAACTTCACGTTTTGTTGCCTTTTCTGCTTAAATAAATAAATATATCCCCCAGCAAGATTAGGGAAAATATCACACATTCACAACAAACAGGAGTGGAATTTTTGCTGTTTGCGTGACTACACTTTGACTACTAGACAAAAAAGATGTTGTTATCGATGACACGCAAATGTCTTGACCCCCCAACAATGACAACACTACCCCCCCTAAAAGGAAAAACACTGAGTAACTCCCCGCCCACCCCCACTGAAAATAATAACACCAGCCCCTCCACCCCCACTAAAAAAGGAACCCCCTGTCACTGGAAAGACATTAAAAACATGTTTTCCAACTGGTCCTTTTTCAAGCATTATGGATTAAAATCTAAAAAATCACACCAATAGACAATTGAGCAATTAATGCACTTATCACTGGCTTTCCCAACGGCATCTTTGTACAGAAAACACTGCAGACCTTTACAAAATGTCATTGACAAGAAGAACAGATAGCGGAAAGGTTGCTCAACTCAAAGCTCATTCGGGATTTTGAAAGTTATGTACCACTTTAATACCAAAGTCAAACAAATCCCGGCGGTGCATCCTGGGGGTTGATGCATTTGTTTCAAAAACAAAACAACATCCCTACCCTGCGGGACAATATTTGTGTTAAAACTGCACCATTCCCCGCGTGTTCCCGGGGTTGCCCGGGGGTATCCCCGGGGTCAACCCCCGGGAAAGCCGATGATAAGTGCATAACAAACAGCTGCAGAATAGAATATTTAAACATCTGGTAAAATAAAACAGTCAACCATATCAATGTACGTAGTGGATAAATTATGTTTTCAAAAACTGCTTTGTCATCGTAAGCTACGCTTAAGCTTATATCTACACGTGAACGATACTTTATAAATACTGGTAACTGGTATATTTAAAACAGTAAAACTGACACTAAAAATTACTTCCCAACTGAGCATTACCTCTAGAATGGCTTTGAAATTCTTCAAACTGATCATGTATCCCGTGGTACACACGATATCAGAAGGCGAATGACCACCACCAACAACACGAACCGTCTTACGTAACTTGGAAGCGGCTTGAAGAATCTAAAAGAGACAAGATGACAAAATAAACGTCCAGCCGGGCGACAAAACCCTTATTTGACCGGCTTTTCGTCTCCAGCCGTATTGAGGGTGAAAGGTCGAGTAGATAAATAAGCTTATGAGTAAACCTTTCTTATATCTTCAATGGTTTCTGGTTCGAAGTACAAATCCGGACAACACGAGAACGTTGTCGCCCAGTTCGTAAACTTGTACCCTGGCTGACCGCGCGCCAAAACTTCTTCCTGTTCCATGTTGATCGCAGCGAGCTTCACGATAATGGCACCTCAACTTGCCACATCACAGAATGTATTATACAAATTAAACTTATAAAATTATTCCGCTTTTTACAGTCCATTGCAGTTCATCCCAAGTGCACGCAAAACGCACATGTGAAACCTCCGTATTCTACAACCTCGTTCGCATGCCCCCTTCAAAATAAAGTGGTAGTAGGTCCGTACTACGTGCATTAGATGTTCTATTTAAGAGCCCATTACTATAAATGGGCTCCTGATTTAAGTCAATCAATCAATCAATCAATTAATCAATCAATCAATAAATAAAATTTATTTATCCTCGGAGCTGACGGGGGCTGACTAGGCCCCTAGCAAACATGTGCTAATATGCCGAGAAAATAAATACAAAATGTGTATATATACAGAACGAAAAATTACTTAATCGAAAAGTATTGAGTTAAATTCATGAAAAGAAACTATCTAGCTGCGCGCAGCATTGCGAAAGGCCCGTGAGATTGCAATTGTTCTTATTCCGTCTGGCAGTTGATTCCAGGCGTTCGCCGCCCAGAGTCTTACGGACTTCAGTCCATACTTGGTCGTATTGCAATGACCTCAGGTAAGACAATCTAATTAACGCCAGTCAAGTTCTTGATATTGTCCCTGACACAGAACAGATCCTTAAGATATACTGGTGCAATGTTCAAATCTCGAGTGGTTAGCTACTGGTAAGCTTACATTTTCGACGTGTTTTGGACAAACTTTCGTGTCATGACACGTCATGACACGAGCATTAGCAAAGAAAAATTCTGAGTCCCCGACGGGAATCGAACTCATGGCCTCGCAGATACCGGTTGGGCGCTCTAACCAACTGAGCCTGCCTCGTCCCCAGGCGCCGATTGGCCGGACGTTGAGGCGGTAAGGCGGGAAAACAGGGAGCGCGGGGATTGATGGTTAGGGAGCGAGCCGTGCACGTCAGTCCCACAACACCAAGCGAACCGTGCACGACCAAGGACGAGGACGCCTGGGGACGAGGCAGCAACTGAGCTACGAGAGGCCCGTGGTGAGCTGGGCCATTTACTAGGTTGATATGTGACACGCGTCCTGCATACTGCTAGGATCAGCAATGTCGAAATCTTCAAGTGTGTAGTAAATTATAAAGATGGTAAATTTTAAGCTCGCTGATAAATAATGAAGATGAATGTTTCAACAATTGCGAGCATTGGACAAAGAAAAATTCTGAGTCTCCGACGGGGATCGAACCCATGCCCTCCCAGATACCGGTTGGGCGCTCTAACCAACTGACAGAGACTCGTGGTGAGCTGAGCCATTTACTAGGTTGATATGTGACACGCGTCTTGCATAATGCTAGGATAAGCAATGTCGAAATCATCAAGTGTGTAGGAAATAATGAAGATGGTAGCTAGTAGTTGAGTTGGTTAGAGCGCCCAACCGGTATCTGGGAGGCCATGAGTCCGATTCCCGTCGGGGACTCAGAGTTTTTCTTTGTCCCATGCTCGTGTCATTGTTGAAAAATTCATCTTTATCACCGAGCTTAAAATTTACCATCTTTATTATTTACTACTTTTAATTTGTGCATTTTTATTTTTTTATTGTTTAAGCAAAACGGTGACACTGATATCTAAAGGGAAAGCCACGAGCCATGCGGCCCCGGAGCTTATCCCGGTTTCCGAACCATTAAGCGGCTAGGAATATTTCTACTCCCCCCCCCCCGAATGGGATGCTAGCATATCGCAGAGAACCATCCCCCCCCCCCCCCCCGCAGCATTATGTCGCCGGACACCTGGGTGGAGAGATGATATTTGGCTCACTTATAAAAACTGACTCTTAAGAATATATCTACTCGACGTAATGTACAGCTGACTAAATATTGAAACCAAATGGATTCCAAGGCTACTAGTAGCAGGACACCAGAGCAATTACACTGGCCAATATTTTAACTAGCAGAACTAAAAAGATGACGGTTAGCAAATTTTCAGCTGCTGCACTAGGCGGGTAATTCTCGTATGCTGTCGAGGTTGTTTCAAAATACTGCCTGCAAAACAATTTTAAACCAATAAAATTCGAAGATATTTAGGCAAGCCCTTCATTTTCAAACAAAAATGTTCAGCAATACAGCGAAATATGCCGTTCTTCTTGAAAGGACCCTGGGGACGGGACGAGGTAATGACCTCAGGTTGTCCCTAGGGCTGTCCCAAAGAAGCTCGAAATTTCCCAAAAAGTTAAAGTTGCTCCAAAATCCAAAAAGTTAAATTTAAAAAATCCTAAATATCTAAATAACATTTTCCGTCCAAATTTGTTGAATTACTAGGATTTCTTTTACTAAGAAAAATCGTGAAAATACCGACGTCATGTTTGCTGACAATCCGAAAGTTGAAGCATGTTCTGAACTTTCTGTGAAAATTTCGGAAAAGTTCGAAAAATGCTCGGAAACGCTCGTTTGGCCTTCGAACAACACTCGGACAATCTTCGGTCTAGAAATTACAAAAAGTTGCTCGAAAGGAAACAAAACATACTCGAAAGATGAACAGTCGTCCAAAGGTTGTCGAGCATCTGCCCGAGTTCCCCAAGTTGTCAAGGACGAGAAGGAAGACTTCCTATCGCTGATCAGCATGAGCGCAGGCTCAGGGGACTGAGTTGTACATGTGTTTTTAAATAGAGCCAGGGTTACAAATTCAACCGTACACTGTATGTAATGTGATGTTGTATTTTAATACAATCCTTATTCAGTTCCTTTATACATTCAATAAATACTTGCTCCTAGTCAGTCAAATCTTTTTCTTTCTCCAGCAATAAACCCCGATATTCAAATACAACCTAGATCACTTAGTTTTAAAGTTACAAAATAAAATTGTTCTTTTTAACTGTATAATTCAAAAATTGGTATTAATAAATAATTCATAACTTTTTAATCTGCAAATAATTTAAGGATTCGTTGTATCTTATACACTGAAACTTCCTCTGAAAAAGACTTAACTCGTGCTCAACTAATCTTGTGAAGTTAAAATAAATTACAATACATGAAGTGATAATAAATAAGCTCGATAATTCTCAATTTTTGGTTATAATAAACAATTTATCCTTTGTTTTAGGCTTTTAAATAGTGATAACACCCGCCTTAAACTGAGAGAAAATATATTTATTCCTGAACAAGTAGAAAAATAACAATTTATCAATAATATCAAATCATTTTTTTTAAAAAATTGTTAATATTTTGTGAGTATTTTATTTTCTCTTACCCCCTGTCCTTTACTTTGCCCGTGCAATGAAAAAAGCTAAAGAAAGTATAGATAAAAAAATGAAAAAAAGCAAGATAAAACATTGAACAAATTCGAATTAACCTGTTTCATTTCAGTTGTAAAAATGCACGCTCACTGTTAATAGCTACAGTTTTATGCTTAATACTTTCAAAAGTTCGTTAAACTATAAAAAAAAGTATATAGCACTAAGCGAAAAAAGTATCTTGCAAATCTTAAAGAAATTAGGAGTTCCAAAGTAGATTCTGAATCAGTACATGGAATTGTACTGGCCATAAAATGGAACAGAGGGGTACATGTACATAGAATATGCAGCGCATGATGGATCGTAAGCAGCTTGCTGCGGCTGGAAATTCTCACAAATTTGAGGCGAGGACGATGAGTAACGCAAATTTAACAGAAGCTGAACGGCAATCTGCTCTTCTTGAAATCTTTGATAGTAATATTCCTGTAGGGAATTGGCGCCACTGGTCTGTGCTGCTTCAAACGGAGAATGGCTGGAGTGACTGAATTCGACGGACTCTTCTTCGCTTTCTGCTTCTTTGTGCGGCGAAGAATTTGGGCTCTCATTGTAGAAACTGCTGTCGTTTCTTCCAAATATTGCTGAATTCGAGTCGCTTTCCTCCTCATTTTCAGCCGACTTGAATTTTCTGAACCGCGGTTCCCCGGAGGAAGAGCTTTCTCGTTTGAAGGTGGTAAGCGTTCCTTTGGTGACTCGCTTGTTTTTCCTGGAGGGGCAGGTTCGTTTCACCAAATGCATAAGTTCTGGCTTATCACGTTTAAAATGGACGTGCTCGAATTCCATGTTCTTTGAAGGGTCGCCCTTCCCGTTCACAGGAACTTTTCGGAAGCCGTACAGGTTAAGCTGCCTCACGAAGCTCGTAAAGTTCCTGGTTTTGAACATTTCGGCGCTTTCGTCCAGAACCTGTCGTTTGAATGCTTCGCCGTCAGAAATGAGAATTGCTCCGCCGCTTTCTGACCAACGGATGGCTTTTCGGTATTTTTCTTCACTGAGAAGCAGCTTCAGCTTCGAAATAAACGGGCTGAGAGGTTTGCCCTTGACTGGAGTGAAGTGCAGACTGCTGGCTATGTCCATTTCAGAGCAGAGTCGTTCTAAAGGTCGTCGTCACTACCTGCCGGCAAAAGTAACGATTTCACAATATTGAACAAGAACAAAAAAGCTTAAAAGCTCTAAAATATAGTGTTTACAAGCTTTCCATGTCTCAGAGAACTAGCATTTCAGTGAACGGTTTTACTTACAGAGCTTCTAAGGGAAACTTTTGCTTATATTGTACTGAAAGCTCATTTTAACCACTCTTTCTTCGTTTCACAATTTCATTCTAGAAGTAGGAATTCTTGCTAATTTATTAGCCGGTTTCTTCACGAAAACGAAAAAACTACTGCTAAAGGAGAACAGCATAAACTCCAGCTCAACCCCTTGCCGGGTTGAAACTAGTTGTATTCTAACTTGCGGAGGGAAATTTAGCAGAATAAACTGTACAAACCTTTGCGAGTTGCGTTGAAGAAGCCCACAAAAGATGTAGAACAACTCCTCGGCGGTGAAAAAAATCTTCGCAAAAGGTTTTCTTGCTGACGTTTGACGAACCGCTCAGCCAATCAGAATGAAGGAAAGACATTCGACGTGGTTTCCAATTGGTCAATCTTTGACAAGTATGTTTCAAATTCAGCAATGTCGAAAGTCTTTGACGACACTGCTCACGTCTTTAAATCACCTTCCCTCGACCTTTAAAACTTCAATTTGTAGAAATTTAAAAGCAAATAAGCGGTATATTGAAGCTGAGCCTGTACCTTACTTTGCCTCTAGTTCTTCCGTTGAGAAAACTGAACAGTTATACTTGCATTGAAGTTAAAAAATACCTTGTTTCACTGAACTAAATCTGCATTCGTTTTCCCGCGAAAATGCCTGGGAAACTTCGCGCGCCTCGCATGGCCGGAAAGCTGCACAAATAATTATAATTCACCTCTGAATTAGCACCCTGCGCCAGAATAAGCGCCAGTATATATCCTGTCTGGCTGGCTGCCAATAACCTGTCCGCATTGCAATTTTATTCTACTAGAAAAGATTCCTAGTAAATGTTCGGTCTGCCAAATTTTGCATTCCCCGCAGAAGCCCTTTATTTGAAAGTTCCCGCCCACCCCCGGCCCCAGCCCCCTCCCCTCTTTTTGGCCTCTTCCCACCGGGAAAAAAATATTTTGAGGTAAAGTTATCCGCCCATGTCTTTTTTTAATGTTTTGCAGAAACGTTCCGAGAGCTTATAGAGCTTTTACAGCACTTTTATCAAACCTCCTACCTATAGTGCTTTTCCTTTTAAAACTCACAGTACCAGAAACCATCAAATGTCATCAATGCAGGGGTTGGCCCCAAATGCCTCAGCTGAGTTAGGGATTTGTACCGTGCTTTACAGAGCGTCAGATTCCTCCTTTTAGATTCCTGTAGTCTTTAATAGCCCCTCATTTATCAAGCTACGGCAGGAGGACTCCATGAATGTATTGAAGACCAAATAGAACTGAGATTTAAATATATCTCTGTGCTTGAAGTAAGACAGGGGCGAGCTAACATTTTCCCTCCGACCCCTCCCCTCCCGTTTGTTTTTGTACTATACTCACCCCACCCTAGTTAGTTGTGCCCACGCAAGGACTCGACGCGCGTCAACAATTTTGATTGCTTGTTTCCGTTTGCTGATCTGGCCGTTGCTCTTTGGTTTCGCTGTTTTTCCGGCCCCATGTAAACGAAAAGAGGGGATCTTAGTTTCCGAAAGTCTTTGATCTACAATGAGGCTGAACTGAAACGTTTAAAATCAACATGGCTGACTTTGAATACGACGATTCCACCTTTTACAGTTCGCGTCCCCTAGAGGAAAGATGGCCGCCTTTGGGAGCTGCCATGGATAACACCGCCGAAAATGGGGCAAAGAACTCGGACAATACACGAAAGTAAGTGTTATTTTGCAATCCGTGGTATTTAAGGTGGCCTCTAATTGAGAATTTTGCCTTTTAGAAAGATTTTAGTTATGAAATTGCACGGTTATTTAGCTTGCGTTCACTAGTTCGTTCGTTCACAAGCTTCGCTGCCCTTTACGTTCGCAATTGTTCGCTTTAATATTGTTAGTTCTTCTGAGTTATGAAAATTCCCCGATTTAGAAGTCTAACGTTTAGGTTTTTTGTCGTGGAACTCGTTCAAGAACTAACAATAGAAACGTACCGTCTCGAAAATTTATTCGTCTCCATTTATGATTTTCCCGCGAAGCAGCGTGTTTTTATCGAAAGAACATCAATTCACAAAATAATTTTATTTGCGATGCTGGTTTTGGACTAAAATATCTCATGTTAATCTCTTTGATCGTAAATGACCGTTCGTTAGCTCAGGAATGCTTTTGTCGTGAGAAGAAAATGAAGAGTTAATATCGCTTTTTGGCATATAAAAGTTTCGTCAAAGTAAATGTCTTTTCTTTGTGAATAATTAATGTATGAACATAATACGAGAAAAATCGGTGTTTTAATCGAATTGACCCATGCTATAAAACAAATAATGCCACGCTTCGATTCGCGGAATTGTGAAAAAAAGAGCTTTCCACTCCTTTTAATTTTTTGGCTGTTTTAGAACAAATATGTAGAGCGAATATTCACTAATTTTATGCATCCGCATTCCGAAGTGAATAATTCTTGTTCTAAGCATCTCAGGTTACAATCCCGGACGCGGCTGACATTTGTATGCGACTCGTATAAATAACGACTTTTCTGATAATGTGCCTTTTTCATGTGATTATTGTCAGTCGCTGGTTTTGAGTAATGGTCATTCTGATGAAAATAAACCAGGTGTATCCAATCAAAGGTTCGGAAATTGAACCCAATCGAACACAAATTATTTGATTGGGTTTGTTAATCGAACATAATCGAACTCACAATAAAATTTGAAATTTGTTCCATCAAACAAAATTGAACGTTCGATTACCGAACAGTTGACAGTCGAACAAAATCTAACATTCCATTACTGAACTGTCGGCAATCGTACTCAGTCGAACATTCATTTACCAAACTCTTGTTTGTAAATATGCGGAAATTTTGTACAGTGCACCAACCCCCTGATTAGTCCTGCGTGATTTACTTATCAAGAGACTGATTTAAAAAAAAAAGATTGATACTTTATTTACGTGAAATATACTTAGCTTTATGGCTAGTTTACAGATATTCCACAAATTAAAACTTAAAATCAAAATTAATTAAAATATAAAATATAAATATGCTAACTACTAATAAAAAATACTAGTATATACCACACAAGGGAATAGTGCTTTTCGCATGCGCTGATTGGTTAACTCTGAGGTGATTAAAGAGAAACAAACTGCCTTCGTGTGTCGCTTTGTTTACCAAAAGTGATTTATTGGTCCTCTAGTTATTCAACTTGTGTGGTATATACTAAAAACATTTACCTCAGTCTTTCGGCCGTTTTCGGTTGTTTCGGCGGTTTTGTTTCGCTCGTTTCGGCGGTTTAGTTTCGTTGTTTCGGGTTTTAGTATATGCCGTTCCAGTGTTTCATGTCGTAATAACTAAAACGCTTTAGGCCGTATTTGGTGCTGCTCACGTTAGGTAGGGACAAGACCTTTGGTTCAAAAATCAAACTCACAGCAATAAAGATGTTCGATTTTGTTCGATTACCGAACCCAATTGAACAATTGTTGTTTGATTGGGTTTGATTGATTTTTTGGCTTGATTTTGTTCAATTGGTACGCCGGGAAATAATATTTGCCTGCTTGTGGTTTTCTTGTCAGGTATTCCTTCAGGAATGATATCTTAACGTGGGTGCCATATAAATTTTTTTGACCATTGAATTTTTTTTTCTGGCAAGGAAGTACAAAGTCATGTACAGCACATTTATTTACTAGATTCCTGATGTCAGTTTTTGGTTCACAAGAACAATGTAAAGTGTATAGGAATAACTTGTGAGTGCTGTGTGTTTGAATGCGCTACAAAAATTGCACTTTTATTTCAATGAGTTGAAACTTATTATGTGCGAACTAATGCAAAAGGAACAGTGGAGGCTGTAATTGGAGCTAAGTCAAATTTATATGGATTGTGTTGTATTATGCTCTTAAACAAGTTCTGAAAAGATCTCACAGATGATTTCCATGGTGATGCTAGTTAACGTGAAGAATGTGTCAATCTGACCCGAGAATCAAGACGACTTGTAAATATCTTCTGTGACAGATATTCATATGCATTAAGAAAAGATTAATTTGAATCTCCTAGAAACTGTATGGAAAATGAATTAAAAATACACTTTATTACACTCTGAATGAAGAATAGTCGTTTTTATGTTTAAGGTGAGCACAAGATCTTATTTTAGTCTAAATTAGTTTCTTTTTGGGTTACACATGTTTCAATTGTTCAGTACTAACTCTTTTTTGGGGGTAGGATTTACTCTCTGTGTATGCAACTGTCTAATTTTCTTTGTTATCGAATGGCAAAATATATTCATTTCTTATGTACAGTGTTTTCAAGATCATGCATGTATTAAGGTTCTTGTCAAATGTATAGAATTTCTGCTGTTTAGCAAGCATTTTATACTACAATCTTTTTCAAGTGAATTGAAGATTTTTTACAGCTGTTTTTTGCTTTCATTGTGTTGCGGTTTTTTAATATACTCCTTTTTACATTGTACATTTTAGAAAAATATTAAGTTTTGTTCACAGTCTGTGTGCCATTATGATTTTTATATTCCTCAGTGTGAGGCTGTATATAGTTTTACCAGATATAATTGTATATTATAAAATAAGCAAAAAAACAAAGAATAAATTGTAGCTTATCATGAATGTTTGTTTTGTTTTATCAGATCAGACCATGAAAAGCTCAAAGACCTTGAAGATGAACAAGAGGAGTTAAATGGCTCTTTGCTTGCCCTTACAAGCCACTTTGCTAAGGTATAATGATAATATGTCAGTGCTTACCATGCATAGCCAAGTGATTATCAGTTTCAAATTCATGTCGCTCTGAATTGAATTTTACATCATTGACAGTTAAAAAAGAGGTTTTATACTAGTAAACCAGTTAGTTTTGAGAAAATAATTATCTGTTTTGTTTTGAAACTTGATGGAAATTCCAATTTATCTAACCCCCAAGGGAAACAAAAATTTTGTATGAGAACTCAGGAGTTTGAGAAATTGGGGGATACAGTGTTCAGCTCAAGTGTTGGACTTTTTGTTTAATTATTAGGGGTGGTGAATGGTCCTTCAAAAATTGCGTGTCTCGCAAAATTTTAGCCAAATTTCAGGGGTCTCGTCGTCTCAAATTTTTCTTTGACACCTTCTTGGAGTCTTGATTTCTTTTGCAAGGCTAAAAAGGTCTCGGGCTCGCAGAAAAGATATCAGTCTCACCGTTTCGCAAAGTCTCGCATTTACCATTCGACACCCCTATTATTCTGATGTTTGAACAATCAAGGGCAGAAATCGGAATCCCACTGTACATGTGTTTACGCTCTATTAGAGTAAGTTGTACGCCCAGAAAATTTATACAAATGACGTGGACAGTACTGAAGCAGTACTTATAATCAGGATTCTACTTCTGGGTTGAAAGTTGCATCATTGTCAGTGTTTGACATAGTGTCAGCAATAATATTTTGCTTTTCAAAAAGTGAGGGTGAACTCCAATTTATGTCTTCTTTCCTTACTGTTGTAATATCATTGATATATATACATGTAGTGGTATCAGTAAGCTGTACAGACACTTTACTGTTTGCTGTTGGCTCCCATCTTGCTCCATGGTATTCCAATGGGTTCTGCAGTTTTAACCAGCAAATCCAAATTCCTTATGATATGGATGTACAGTGTAGACTGTTTTTCCTGATTGTGTAATGAATGTGGTGTAAGCATGGTGCTTGCTCTTTCAAAGTACATGTATTGAAATCAAGTTTTATGCTGGTAGTGTAGCTAAGATCAATCTACAGTGTATCAATATGCTGAAGGGTAATCTGTAATAGACTACACTGTATAGAAACACATGGGGGTGGACTGGGGTAAGCAATAATTCCCTTAGTTGCTTCATGCTATGGAAACCTTGGTTCAGCACTGGCCATAACCATAATATATAGATTTAGGCAAGCCTAAAAGCGGAGCTCCCCAGTTAATAATTTTGCACTTTATTGAAACCTGAATTCAAGCCATTGTACAATTTTAAGGCTAAGAATATAATATTCGTTTTATTTTTTTTTTTATAAATATTAATATTGTTACTTACTTTTTTTTACCGTGTCGCGGGGGGGGGGGGGGGAAGAGGTACTCCCTAAAATTTACTAAAGGGGTGTGCCACTGAGTCGCTGAGACTCTGGACCTGTTCCAGAGAAAAACGGCTCAATTTGCGACCCTGTTCCAGACAAACAGTGCAAAATAGGTACCCTGTTCCAGACAATATCCACAGAGTCAGAGAGGCAAAAGGCATACCCTGTTGAGCAGCACATGCCCGTATAGCCCTTATATGGGAGTACCGTATACAGCAACACCAAATAAGCCGAGAACAAACAAAATCAATCAAAACGTTTTAATTCCACCGACAGCATTATGATCCAGAAGTCTGGATGGGAAATTATGCTGCAAAACGGGTAATTATGTAACCTTCGTGTAGATAAGGAGGGGGTAGTAGGGCTGCATGTTGGGGTAGATAGGCATATCACGTGGTAAATTAGCAAATCACTTAACATTTAGAGTATAAAGGAAATAATATACATCTACATTAAGAATATGGTTAATTTTCTTTTTTTCATTCATTCATTTGTTTTTATTTTCACTATTTGCCTATATTTTAATTTTGAATGGAAATGGCAGAGGTCATACATGTAGCAAAGGGTTTACAGCATATTGCCATAAGCTAATGCCAAGCAAACCGGAGTGAAAGCTAACCACAAGCAAACTAGAGTGAAAGCTAATCCCAAGCACACTGGATGAATAAAGCTAACTGCGAGCAAACAGGGGTGAACCTAACTACAAGCAAACCGGAGTGAAACTAACTGGAAGCAAAGAAGGGACATTCTGTAACCCCATCCCACCCCCCCCCCCCCCAAAAAAAAAAAAAAAAAACATGCATACATGTCTTTTTGAGTCCCCTTCCTCTTAAGGGGTTTCACTTCACTTACAGAAATAAAAAAACAAAAATTCTGGGAAGATAGAATATTGTTTGTGAGTCTCAAACTCAGTTTTGTTCTTTGATTACGCAGAAAAAATAGAATCATGTTTGCTTGTGTATAAAACTATGCAAGAAGAAAATATAGCATCAATACTTTGACTGCTCTTTTAAAAATTTGTATGCTTTATTGTACACATTTTTGTGGAGTCATGTTGCCCATTCGTCATGGAGTTCACAAAGTAAGCAAATGAGTCACAATTTGGTTGCTTCATGGTACCTAATGGATACTGCAAATTTTATCTGGCTTTAGAATATTTCACTAATTTTAACATTATAGCTGTTCTTATAAATTGTACGCAGCATACAACACATAAGAATGAAATTGGTGTTGCATATTGCTTGCAATCACGATTTTAACGTCTATACTTTAGAATTACAGTACCACCAGTTTCAGCATTACCAATCCAAATTCAAATTATTACATTGCTTTTTAACTCCACTACCTCCCCCAAGGTCAACCAAAGATCTTATGATATACAGTAATTAGACAACTACATGTAAGTCCTGTGTAGTCGAGGGCTCAAAATATTTGGACACTTACAGGTCATGTTAACTGGCCAAAGAGATTTTAGCTTGGTCACATGTGGTTTCTTACCAGCCAAAACATTGAAAATAGCAATTTTAAACTCCCATTCATTTCTGCTGTTACTGTTTTGGCTGCATATTCTTAAAAAGATCACTTCATAATGCCCTTGTTACATCTAAAAAGATGTGAAAGAGACAGGTCAATCAAGAAGTTGTTTTCTGAAGTACACTGTAAATACGTTAACATTTAAAATATAAACTTTGCTCATTTGCAGCTTTTCTTGATTTCAATTTACATGTAATTTACTAGTCTCTTGAAAATGGCATCATGAAGACACCCAAACATCAAGCTGGATAACATTTTTACCAGAGAACGCTTTTAATCTTCTTACAATGAATCCTGGTATCGGATCTTCAATATTTTTATTAATCCTTCCTGTTTTCTTTTGATGTCCTTGTCCACATTCTGTTTTTGTGTCTGTGGCTCTGCAAATTCTGAAACTCATGTTAACCCTGAAAAAAGTCAAATGCCACAGATTAAATTAAAATTGATTAATTGGCATGAAAATCAATAATTTATAAAACAAAACACTTAACGCAAGCTTGTATAAAGTGAAGCAAAACTACTGGATGCGAAAGGATACCTTATATATTTAACAGAGATGTATCAGCACAGACTATTTTTTTTACTGATAACTGCGAAGTCAACTACAGAAAAAAACCCCGGTAACTCGAGCTCGGATAACTCGAACAACCTTCCTAACTCGAACTCACTTCCATTTCCCTTGGATTTGACCCCACTTTTCAGTCATTTTTACTCGGTTAACTCGAACTCGGATAACTCGAAAACCCCGCTAACTCGAACTAAATTTTGTTTCCCTTGAACAAAATTTGGGTCAAACTTTTTACCCTGATAACTCGAATTCCGGAACTTGAAACTCGCAACGGTTGCCCATTGATTATAGCAATGAACAGATCATGTATTTGACAGTCATTTTCCACTCTTAACAAAAGAATGTGTGGTCGCTTTAGAGTTTCTGGCAAGATAAGTTCAATTTGCACAGTACTGTATACTGAAGTGCTTAAAAATCAGTAAACTATCAATTATTAACTTGGCAAATAAAATATTCAATCAACCCCGCTAACTCGAAAAACCCCGCTAACTCGAACTCATTTTCGTTTCCCTTCAGAGTTCGAGTTAGCAGGGTTCTACTGTAAATATTTTAATAAACTCAAAGCATCACTGCAAACCCTTACACCCCCTCTTAATTAAAAGGTTTGGCCTTTAAATACTCCCCCTCCCCTCTACCCCTACATATACATGTACATGCATAGGAAAAACATTGCCACATCTTAAAAGCTTTTCTCTTAACAGTAATACTAAGATTTTTAAAGATACACATTTAATTAATAAATAAGTTTGCATGCACAGCTGCATACAGTGTCTAAAATGGCATGAATTTACTCACAAAGATTCCAGTTTTCCAGTAGTCATTAACCTTTGTTGTGTGCATTTTCCAAATTCCACAACAAGATTGTGATTTTTTTATGACAAATATAACATTTACTGTTGACATTCTGAATGAAACCAGCAAAACAGACCTCAAAATCTCAAAATTGTTGACATTGTTATGTAATCCACATGAACGCTCAATAGTGAACAGAACTACATGACAAGTGGATTATTTAATATATTTGGGAACGAAAGAGCTAAGTAATGAAGCTGAAGTTTATTTACTCTGACTAAATGAACAGTAATTTTACCTCCATCATGAATATCAATAAACTGCATACACTGAATCGATCTATTTCACTCGAAACGAAACGAAATTCCAGGTGCTTCGTGCAAACTGACATCACTTTCATTCTCATCTCAGCTGCTCTTCCAGCACTGTAAAACAAAATAATCATATCACAAGCATTTAAAAATCGTAAGCTTAATTTTCTTCGAGATGTGTTGAAGTGATATTCTTTGTGAATTCGTTCCTCGAAGGCCCAACAATTATTTGTTTACATATTCAAATCCTCCTATTTGATCAGTAAAACCTGGTAAAACTGAATTTTAACGAATAGTATTTTTCAACATTGTTCATGTCACAAGCAAATGCTTAGTGGCGAAAGCAAGTAAAATGTGCCGTAAATATAAGCTTACTTTGCATATAAAGTAAGCTTAAGACAAAACGTAGAGATATTAAATGACGGAAACACTGCAGTTTTGTACTCACCTTGACACCAGTTGGCCGCAGTAGGTACACTCGTCTGCTCGTTTTATCTCCGTTCCCTTGTTCTCCGCTATTTCTTTGCCTGTTTTCTCGGCACCTCTCTTGCTATTTTAGTCGCTTTTCTTCGCTACTTTGCTACCAGGTTCGACAGGCGCTTTGCTATACTTTTTCGCCTGCTTTCTGTCCGGGTTTTCTGGATCTCTCGCGATCTCTTTCCCGTCGCAAATCGCTTAAACCCTGTTTCCTCGAAGTTAAGTTTACCCTGCTCTCGTTTGTAGTCATCGGCATAACAAGGAGCCAAAATAAATATGTTTGTCTCAAGTTCTAACTTTCAGACTAGCTGAATAGGATTTAGAAATACGTAGTAATTTTGAAAATTTCTTTGCCAAGAGACCTCACACTGCAAAATTATTTCGCGCCAGTACTGCGCGAGTTGTCAAGACCTTTCAAGATCCCGGATGTGCGCAACACCGTACGTACGCCGCCGTACGCGCCCGCGAGGCATGCCGCTAGCCATGATGACCATGAAAACTCGGATGCATAGGTTACCTATTTTATTTCATGTGGTTTTTTTTTTCATGTGTTTTTTTTTTTATGGGTATGGTGCTCCGCTCTGCGGCCCTTACGGGCCGCTAAGGAGCTCCGCTAAAAAAATAGTATACTGACCCAAGAATAATGATTTTATCTCATAGGTACAATTCCGATTGAAGCAGGTTGTTGCTGCTCCTGTAGAGACTAGAGAGGTTAGTAAAAATCAAGAATGCATTATCAGAAAATTTTGAATAACTCCAAAGAGACATGGTGGCATAATGTTTAGTGCATTAGACTCCAGATTGAGCAGTGTGTGTAGGGGGAGTCAAGGACATCCTGTCGTTTTCTTGGGCAGGCCAATAAGCCTATTAAGTTTCTGCAGTTGAATTTCACCCTGTTTGGTTTTCTCTTCTCCTACCATACATCTATGTACATGTATCTGGTAATTTTGTCTTTTGTTTGTTCACTGAGCAATATTATATAATGAAGATTAAGATGGTCTGCATCTAAAAAGAGCAATACAGATTGACATACAGCTGTAAACATAGCCTTAAGGAATTGTTGTCATTTTACTTGCCACTTTAGCTTGTCTTTTGTGTTGTTTGTTCACTGAGCAATATTATATAATGAAGATTAAGATGGTCTGCATCTAAAAAGAGCAATACAGATTGACATACAGCTGTAAACATAGCCTTAAGGAAATTGTTGCCATTTTACTTGTGATAATGATTACCGTAAAGACTCGTGTATAAGCCGCACTCGTAGATAAGCTGCACCCCCAACTTTGAAGCTTGCTTTTGGGAAAAAAATAAAAACTTGAAAAAGCGCTGAGGTAAAGAATAGTTGTTTGTTCGTGATAAGCTTGGCCATTGAAAGATGGCGTGTATTTGCTGTGAGCTGAAGACACTAATCAACTCTTAAAATACCTTTTACAAGCTTCTCTCTTTAATTGAAATCCCAATAATCTTCCAATAAAGATGCTCTTTTGACAAGATATTGTCTTTACTGCTAAGGTCCAATGTGGAAAACAATGAAATTTGAATGGAAATAGTACGAACACAGCAGATTGAGAACGATACAAAACCATTGCTTAGTAACCACACAGTTATTTAAAGAGAGAAGTCTGGGTCGAGTCACGTGCGATCAGTAATCGGTAAACAACATGGAACCATCACTGAAAGTTTGATTTCTTATCATATCAGCTGTGTGTTGATAAAAACTTGTTGCTCAATGGGAGTTTAACAAATAGGCAGCTTTGTGGAGGAATGGGGATTCCATGTAAGTTCAAGATTAGCTGCTCAAGCGAGTTGCAAAAAAATCGTTTGGAAGAACAACTGAGGAATTATAAACGGCTTCTTTAGGGGCCAGACCTTTTACCAAAAGCAATGATCGACAACAGCAGGTTTCAATAAATTATGTAAAATGTTTATTTACTCAATGTTTTTAGTGCTTTCTCTGACCCCAGACTAGGCAATTTACACCCCTCAAAAGCAATGGTCTCGTTGATAAGCCGCACCCACGATGTTGAGCCCAGTATACTAGTCTTTACGGTATGTCAATTGTGAGGGGGCTTGATACGTTCCCACTAAGTGATATCCATTGTCTTGGCATTATGTTTATTATGATTATTAGACGTATGATCATCACTGCATCCCCATTGGGTACTAAGCTCTAAATGCTCTGTCCACCCTTATAATTTGAGACATTACTGTCAACTGAATAGTTTTTTTTTTCAGGCAATTGACATTTCACATGTACACCATCTTGTAAAATGGCTTTTAACCAGAACATAATCTTATCGTTATTATTTTTAATTAATATTAATTCATTTTTTATACTTAATTCAGTTACACAGACACAATGTTATTATCATGATGGCAATTTTTATGCACATGAATTACTTTGTAGCGGTTGCTAATGGAGCTAGAGGAGTTTGCATTTCAAGGATGCCCTGATGTGCGTGGTCCACAAGCTAAGGAAAGTCCAAAGAAGACATTGAATAATGATGGTGAAGATAAAAATGTGAGTTCAAAAAAAATAATGAAAAAATAAACAAATAGAAATATATAGTAAGTAGTTACAATCATGATATGAATATTTATTTAACAATTATTCGCCGAAGGCGAAGTGATTATTGTTGAATAATCCCCGAGACGAAGTCGAGGGGATTATTCAACAATAATCACCGAGCCTGAGGCGAATAATTGTTTTAGTTTAATTTTTAGAGGTGATCATCAAGAACTTAAAAAAATTACGATGGAAAACAAGAAAACAGCAAACACAAGTGTTCGCTTGCATACATGTACAACGGTGTAAACCAGTTTAATTCATCGATTACAATCAGAATTTATTTAGTAAAGCAATAAAACGGAACAAAACAAACACTATGAGAGAGATAGATGTCCGGTACCTTTGTATGATTGTTGATGTCTTCTAAGCGAATGTGGGTATCCTCTCGAAAATGAGTAGCTCCGGTGAGAAGAGAACTAAATTAGTTGTGTTTGCTCAATCGATCTGACTGAGTTTCTCATCGATCGCCAAAACCGCCGTGTTTACGATCAATTCTAATGCCTTGAGAACCATTTCTTGAAAATATTTTCGGTCCAAAAGCCTTGGTAGTTAATTTGAAAAATTCCCAGTGTTTAAAATATCCAGGACTTGGACTGGTTTCTTTCAAAGCAAAGAAATTTTCATTCAGCAAAAGCGGCCATGTTTACTTGCCTGGATGTCAAAGGTGGCGTGGCTAAGTAACCAAGCCTTCAAAGCTATAATCACCTCGCGCGGGGTGAATATAGCCTCATAAGCCGAGCTTCTCGACCAATCAGAATGCTTCAATTCTTATAATCACCGATGAAATTATACTAAAATTACATATTCAAAACTTGTACATGTACATGTATGGAAAATGTCTCCCCCTGCTATTATCAGGAAACACCCAGTATTATTATATAAACTGCAGTGGTTTAGCGAGTGGTAGCAAATCGAGAAAAATGGTATCACACATGTGTGGAATAAAAATGATATCCACACATGTGTGATATCGTTTTTGACCAATCATCTCCCAGAGTTTGCCATGTTGCAATGCTCAATGAGCCAAAGTAAATCAATATTAAGTTGAAACATCTTCAGATCTTCCTCGGCAATCTTCGGCAATCTTCGGAAAATCGTCAAAAACAGTTCGTAATTAGTAGGTTAATATAATAAACAGAATAATACGTGGTTGCTTGGAGATATGAAATTTATCTTCTCGTGTTCAAATTCGATATCTCACTCGTGAGCTATTGATTTGAACACTCAAAGATAAATTTCATATCTCGGGCAACCATGTATTATCCTCTATATAATACATGGTACAAAAACATGCAGATGTGCTCTCTTCTTGGGCAAGACACTTAGTGCCTCTACTGTATAAGTATTAATTTTAAAGGTACCCACAAATTTCCAGGACAACCTGGAAAGACACATTTGTTATTCAGGCAAAAGGTTTTCATATCCAGGCAAGTTCTAAAAATTAATATCGTATCTCTTTCTCATCAGAACTTACAGGAATATGAACAAAAGCTGAGCCTTGAGAAAAAGAAGCAAGAAAGCCTAATTGGACAGCTGAAAGATCAGTTGGAGGAAATGGAAAGATGTGTTGCCGCGGTATGGAAAATAATTGCTCCTTAAACAGTCATCTAAGTGTACTACAGTAATATAACTGTACATGTACATGTAAAATATGTAGTTTATATTTCCGTAGTAGAAACTGGGAGTCAATCTCGAGTGAAATTGTTTGCCAATACTAAAATTATCTACTTCTTGAAGTAAGGGGTCAGATGGGAGAAGGGTAAAGGGTGATTTCTAAAATTACTATTAAATAAATATTATTTCAAGTGTATCAAAAATTTATAAAATTTACATCTTGTTTATTTTGTTTAATCTTAAATTCTCACACTGAATGATTATAGAACTCCATGTTAATGAGTAGAATGTCAAACAATGTCCAACAACTTTAAGTGTTAAACTTGTTCCCAGGTAAATTAACACATTGTGCTTTATAAACTAGGGTGGATCAGCAAACGTGAATGAAGAATTGAACCCTGAGAAACTTGTTGAGAAACAGCGTATTGTGATTGAGGAGCTGAAGTGAGTGAACTGTAACTTTATTTTGTAATGTTGTTGGTCTGTTTAAATTAAACATTTAAATTTTAATGGAAACCTTGTCTACTACATCAATAATTATTGTCATTTAAAGCTTTACAATGTACCTTAAGAAACATTGTATTTTTTAATGCTGAATAATAATTAAATTAAATTAATTAGAATTAAAGTTTTTAAATTAACTAAACTTAAATAAATGAATAGACATCCTAAATAAATTATTTATGTCTGTAATAACTTTTTGTGCAATTTCATTAAACAATAAGCAATTTTTTAAATGAAGGTCTGGAATCTAATACACTAGACATTTCAAATTATATTGAATATTATTGTTAATTATATACTCTAGCCTGATGGGATGGGCCTCTAGGTGGGAATGCATTTGTCCCATAAACTAACCTTTCTGACGAGTTGACTGAACTTTTGAACCCTTAATAAGCAGTGCCCAAAGGACAGTGGCGTGTGAACTGGTGTTATTGGGCATGAGACTAGCGGCAGCAGATATACGGTATAACTTTGAATATAAACTTTGTAAACCTGACAATATTGTAATTATTATTTTATCAAGCCAGGAGTATAATGACAGTTGTAGGTTAACAAATTGTTTTTAGGTTAATTTAATTATTGTTTCTAGCCTGGGTTAATTAACTTTAGCCTGTTCTAGTTACAATCTGATAACCACATAAAAACAATTATTCTTTGAAATAAAAACAATGATTCACAATATGTATCCCAGTACAATTTAAAATTCTCTAAACTATAATTCAGTTACAATCTAAACAATTGACTAAAAGATAAATTCCTGCAGATTCCACCTATTGTAAATTTATAAAAATAATAAAAGTAACAATTTTGCAATTTAACTTTTCCCTTTGGCCTTAAAGATTGTTGAAGGATATTAACTGTTTAAAGTCTATAAAACCCTGAACTAAAACATAACTTTTAAAATAGTGTTTGCTATTTATTTTATTATTAATTTTATTAAATAATTAATAATAATATTTAAATGAATAAAAATAAAAATTAAATAAATGCTTTTTTAAAAAAATATATAAAAAAATGTAAATTTTTTTTATTAAAAATGAAAACCATTGGACTAGAGTTAATTTATTAAAATATAAGTAACAGTAGCTTAAATAAAGTTTGTCTTATTAACTCTTTTGTCCTTTTTAAATTGCAATCAACAATGAAACAAAAAGGAAATTATTAGTCAATGAAAACTAAGTATTAGGTGAAGTGCCCAATAATAGCAGTATTAATATAAGTTTGCAATAATAATATATTTACTATTAATAATATTTTATATCTTATGATTTATATGTTCAAGTATAAAAAGATTATGTTATATTATAAGTATTATACACTTTATTATTATCTTTTTTTTATATTTTATCTAGGGCAAAAATGGGTCTTAATCTAGATGGAATAGAGAAATTAAGGTGAGAGCAATTTTCTGAAGAATAATTTGAAAATCACTTATACTTGCATCACCATGTTTAGTGTTATGCTGTTATTTGGCTAACGGTAATATTTCTCTCCATTTTAGCAATGACGATGTGCGTAAAAATGTTGATAATGCTATAGGAGAGGTGAGAAATCTTTATTTGCAAATTATGACTCGGTTCTGATGTTGTATGTGTAATCTGCATGATTGTATATGTTATGGTTTAATTTTATATTTGGTTTCATTTAAGTTGGCCATTTTTTACGTTTTGTTAAAGCCAATAATTCATTGCATATTTAATGTCATGAAGAAGTCTAGAGTCTTTCTTTCAAATGTATTTCAAATATGCCAAAAGAAGTTGTTTGTTCACTGTGAGTGTATTGCTATGCTACTTTTGATGCTCTAATGAATGCAGATTTTTTTAAACTTGTGGCATTATTTTTAAGTTTGTAGAATTCTTTGAAGCTGTGCTCTAAAACTTGTAAACCCTAAAGATCAAGTTGTCATGTTGCTAGCTAAGATAAAAGTCATCATGTACTTGTAATTATGGATGAATACTGATCAGTTAACAAGGTTATAATGTGTTACTAGAAATGATGCATTTTTTATTGATCATTTTTAATTGATCATCTGTTCTCATTTAACAGCTCATGCATCCTGTCAAGACAAAGGTATGTACATGCCTGAATTATAATTAATTGAAAACTGACTACATGTAAGTTCTTTTGTTATTGGGTTATTCCAGAAAAAATACACACCTCCCCGACGGATGGCAAACTGGAAATTCTCGCAGGAGGGGGGGTAAATGGCCTGGGAAATCCGGGCGGGAGGGGGGTTCTGAACCTAAAAATTCTTCCTCGGTGGTCACTTTTAACTTTAACTCGATCAATATGTTTTACCACTTAAAAGAAGAAGTTTGCATCGGAAAATCTTGTAGTCTTCCAGTTTATGGTGTTCGTACCTCATATGCTTCAAGTTTACCTTCATAGGTCCTTTTATTCATGAAGAACCAGCGCGATAAATGGATAACAACAACTTTACGATCAGAAAAAACTGTCAACCGAGCATGCAACGCCTGGAACATTTTTACGGTACCCAGGCCACCCGAGCCCGTGCTTTGCAACATCCTTGAAAAATGCGAAGAAAAGACGATCGGGCTGGCTGCAGATTGTACTTTTCTGTATATTTTAGCCAACCCGAGAACCTGTTTTGCTGGCTTACATGCGTATACACAATTTGTGTATTATTTGGCTTCTTCCACTGTATTAATCCATGCCTTATGACCGATATGTTAACAAGTTTATGAAAGCCAGAACGTGGACATTACGCATGAAAACTTTGAATTCTTCGAAAGAAAGGCAAGAGTTCCAGTTGACCTACAGACCCATATAGGTAACAAAATTTAAAATTATTGTAGTTCGAAAAGCTTTATTGATAAGCTCAAGTAAATATCACACTAATAGTCCTAACAGCGGGAACTCGATCTTGTAAACACGCGCCAATTTTAGGCCGCTTTGTCACCGACGACACCGACGACACCGACAACCGAAATTAGTTTTCTATTTTAGTGCATTAAGGACTTTTTTCACTGTTTTTTTCTTCTTACATTTACATACGTTTTAAGACTTACATATTTCTTATCTTGTACGTTTGTTGTATGACGGAAAAAAGCAAGTGGCATTTTCGAGGAGAGTCTATCGGAGATCACTTTATAAATACACGCGCGATCGTTTCCATAATCTGATTTGAAATGTTGATATTTGACTTGCAAAATTCGCAATATTAGCCCAGTTTTGAAGGTTATAATAAACAGGGATCTTTTGGAAGAAATGTTGCGTCTTTTCTATTGCCTGTTGTGTTCAGTTAGGGCCTTTAAAAAAATGGAAATCCGGGCGGGAGGGGGGGTCCTTGAGCTTGGAAATCTGGGCGGGAGGAGGGGTCTAGCGATCTGGGAAATCCGGGCAGGAGGGGGGGGCAAAAAGTTTTGCCATCCGTTGGGGGGGTGTGTATTTTTTCTGGAATAACCCATTTAGAGTTTTTGTAAGTTGCCAGCATTTGTTATACATATTTCTCGTGCAATGTACATGTGCTATCGTGCAGTTTCTTTTTTATGACAGGGTGTTTGAGAGATAAAATTTACCGGTTTATGGCTAGTATTCAATATGTTCCCCACCTGTTATCTGGACAGTCCTTTACAAGTTACAGCAGAAAATAAATATATATATTAAACAGCTTGATGTATTGTCTGAATACAGGTGCATGCCCTTGTGAGAAATAGCCAGGGCATGCTATAGAACTGACTAATGGTTTGGTCTTTCCTTTACAGGAGGAACTTGTTAAACAACTCACAACTCAAATTGCAGATCTCGAGAGATTTGTCACATTTTTGCAAGGTTTGTGTTGTTCTTAAATGAACTTGAGGCGAAGTTAGACTCGTGCCAATGCCGGTCAGCGACATTTGGGGGAGTCATGCGTATCAGGGTCACTTATGGGGGCATCACATGCTTTTTAACATAATGATTATCACTACTACACTGCCCACAGTGGAACCCCGATATAACAATCTTCGATATAACGATATTCCCGATAATTATAACGATGAATATGTTATGTCCCGGCAATAGTAAAATGTATGGGACGGAACCCCGATATAACGATTCCTCGATATAACAATATAATTTTACTGCCCCCTTGGCATATCGTTATATCGGGGTTCCACTGTGTTTATTTCTGAATGCTGAATTCCCTGTTTACAGTGTATTTTAATTTGTGCTAGCTAAGATGACAATCACTGTTTGTTTATTTCCTGTCTCCAAATAGTTCTACATTAAATAAATACTAAGTTCATAGCCGACAGTTGACCAACAATCGGTTACAAGGAGCTGTTCTTTACAATCACCTAAGTCACCTCACTGCTGTAGCATGTTTAGTTTAAAGAATGGTGTTCCACACGTCTAAATTAATTTTCACAAGAATAAATTGTCAATCATTTTGTTACAGGTGAAGTGGAAAATGCCGAAGAACGCACTGAACGAGCTAAAGCATGTCCATGTCCTGTGCATGCAAGAAGAGGCAGAAAGATGCAGAAGGATCGACTAAGGGTAATAAGTTTGTGGTAGATTTTAACCAAAGCACATGTATGTACCTGGCCATAGTTCATTAAACTAAACTGCATTCAAAAATGCATTCATATCCTAACATATCTGTAGTACCAAATGCAAAGAAATTGAGTTTTCCAGCTTGTCTTTTTGTCAAGCTGTAGCCAGGATGTTCTGGCCCAAAAGTCATTTTAGTAGCCCCCTAAAAAATTTCAAAAGCCTGATGCTTAGAAACATTATGCTTTTGAAAAGCTTTTGGAAAGGATATGATGCTTCATTTGCTTGTGGGGTTAGTGAAGGATGAAGTCCACTAGCCTGACCGCAAAATCCACTTGCCCCAGGCTAGTGGACACCGTCTTCTTTGCACGCTGAGTATACATATAAGTTACAAGTCTCACCATATAGTGTAGCTGACTGTGTGCAACACAAACATGTTTGAAGGATTGAGTTTTGGGTTAGCGGTGGTTGAACTTAGTATAATAAGTCAACATTATACAAACTGAAAACCAAGAAAATAAAACTTGACCCCCAAGAATATACCCAGGGTTCTATATTACGCAACTTTGCACTAAATTATTCAATGTATTATTTACATGTATTATAACCACTAACAACCCTCCAAGTTTATTTTTTCCTTAGTAGCCATTTGGTCAGGTGATCATTTGATCATTTTAGTCGCCATGGCGACTAAAATGGTCTTAACTTGGAGGTTTGCACTAATGTTCACTAAGTAGAAAGATAAACTACATAAAATTGATTAATGTTTGGTCTTTTGGGTGTGTTTAGGGTAAAGGAGGTTCTCATAGGAGCTCAATGGAATACTCATCAGACAGTGTTAATGAGCTGGATTATCCATGTGACTACAGCTTACAAGAAGACATGTCTGGCAGTGAAGACGGTAATGGGTGCTGTCTTCATGTGCCGCCTATCCCAGAAACACCTGAACAGATCCGCAGTAAGGTACGGAGTATCACTGTTGGGTATTCTAAGTCAAATGTTGTAAGTCTTTGCGTTTCTTTGTTTTCGTTCCTCTTGTTTTTTTAAAATTCCTCCTAAACAACTTTTTAACCACTAAAGGACTCACAATTGTTTGGCTGTGTAAACAATGGGAATTGATGGCGAGGAACATGATTGGTAGATGAAGGTGCCATCTATAGCACATTTTTCAATCACTTGATAGCCCTGGTTGTGTGGACGCAATGTTTAATGCATCTTTGCCGAAATTGTAAAAATGATTTACTGTAGATTCAGTTGTGGGCTCCTAAAACTATTAGCAGTTAAATTTGAAATGTTGTGGAAGTTAATAGATAATGTTATCTACCTGGCCGAGTCTCAGGTCTGTGCGATATTCTTCTGTTCAAGTTATCTGTCAAAATGTCCCACACAAATTTGTAAAGCTCCGTATGGAAACGCCTCCAAATACTGACTTCCTAATCCATGCCTTGCGATTTTGGATTTTAGAATTTCAATGAAGTCGTGAACATAAAAACAGAGAATAGCTCATTCATCTAGAAGACCCAAGGTTGAACAATATTGTCTCAGTGTGAATCTACATGTCAATGTAACTCAGATTAAATTAATTTTTTATTTGTATTTAATTAACAACTTTTAACAATTTATTAATTAACGATTGCCATTTTTCTCCCAAGCAGAAAATACGAGATGCAAGTTTGGCAATTATCAAAAGAGCACTTGCAATTTTACAGTTATTCGCAATAAGGTGAGGCCAGGGTATAACTTTTTTCAGCTATTCAACAAACCAGTTAAATGCAACAGGGAAGTCCAAAGGTTTTTGCCTGTCTCCACCCAAGAATGTAAATGGGTTTTTGTCAAGTTGTTGCCGGTGGCTACCAGACAAACATTTGGAAAGGGCCTGAGATGTAACCTACAGTCATGTTCTGTTCAGTCGATCATAAGTTCCATTGTTTCACGTATGAGTCTTTTGCTGACTGACATTGTATTTACTGTGTTATTTTCAGTCAGTTTGGCTGCACTGGAAAACAGATTCAAGACCAGATTATAAAGAAAGCTACTTCTGTGGCCGCACCAGGATACTTGTAAGAAAATCGCTTTTGATCACTTTTTTAACCCCGATTTTAATTTAAATTCTCCACACGGGTTACTTATATCCCTTATATTTTTCATTGTTTTTCTAGCGAACATCTAGCTCAGCTTCAACAAGCCGTTCTAAAAATCATCGATATTAAATCACGCGAGCCTCCCAGCGAAGGCGAGGAGTCTGGTCCTAATTCTCCTCAGTCTCCAACGGCCGTGCAAAGACGGACACGAATCCGCACAAGTTCCATGTCTTCTGCCGACACAACTCTGTCAGAAAGCAGTGATAGGGTAGGATAAAAAAAAAAACTTAGACTAAACGATAGCCACAAACTATTATACTACAGCTGTAGACTGCTAATGTTACCAATTTTGGAGTTTGTCAATAGGGTACAGTTAAGTGTATAGCTGTGTTCGGTCACCAGTTGAAAATGTCATTTAGTCAAACTGTGTTGTCAGTTTAATGGGTGTTAAACCTGTAGACGTTTATAGCTTAAACCAGGGTAAGCAGAGCCGTAACTAAGAAGAAACAAGACGAGGCACCTGCCTCGTCTAGATTTTTGTCCAAAATTAAAAACAAAATATGTTTTGTTGGGAAAATAATCCCCATTTGAACACGATTGAGCTTACTCAAGAAACACGTCATAAAAAATATCTCTGTAAAAGTTTCAGAGCTTCTAGATTTCAAATTTTCTGGAGGGCATGCCCCCAGAACCCCCTAGCAAGGTCTTGCCTCGTCTATGGCAAAGGTCTGGTTACGGCCCTGGTAAGTTCATAGGAAAAGTTAGTCAATTAACCCATGAGAGTTTTAATTGAGTGTTGTACCCCAAGTTGTTTGGTGTGGGGGGGGGTAACCCCCTTGTTTTAGCGTGAACGTTTGGCATGATATTCGCGAGATCTGATCGCGAATATCAAACGTATTTTCTCCTCAAATATCCATACACTGTTAAGCTTTAGGGTTAAGTTTCCTGGTGATTTGAAACAACGAAAATCGTCACTAGAGGGCTGCTATCTCGATGTACCACCTCAGAACTAGCTAGCAAACAAACAAAAACGAGTCAACATTACAATGATCAGAAAATCAGTTAAGAGGAGATTAATTTGAAGCGTGCAGAATTGATTCCTGGAACGTTTTTTTTTTCAATGTAGTTTGATTACGCCAGAGATGCTGAACTCGTAAATGTTGTGAGAAAAGATCTAGCAATGGCATTGAAGGCTCTCTTTCAGCATGGATTAGTAAGGGTGAGTACATAACGACGATTGAAAAACTTTGTTGTTGTTTCCTCACATTGTTTCAGTCTTGACTTTAAAGTTTGTCTCTAACAGAAAAGTCACACACTCACATAATTGCGAAATTGTCAAGTTCTCCAAAATACTAGTCTTTTATTTTGTTAATCTTACTTCTCTCTAATCAAATAGCAGGAAAGCATGGACCTTTTCCACGAAGAATCACGTGACTGTCACTCAGTCTCTAAGATATTGAAACTGAACTGAACTGAAACTGAAACTTTATTCACCGTCGGTATTATGAAGCGTATTAGGCCTCTTGCAAGTGATGCTAATCAAACCGAGCATTTCACAGTATACAGCACAATGCGCAAAAACCAGACCACAACAAAGGGAACTCTATGCCCTACTCTTTACGATAAGTGTGTGGATTCTTTAACATCCCCTGCTGACCATAACACTGAAGATGCAGGAGATGGGGCCTACGGTTTATCGTCCTTATCCAAGACTAGAATGTCTAACCATTTGCAGATGTCATTGCAAAGGCAGCATATTCTCCTCAGTTTTTTGAAGATCCTGAGTGTTGGTCCGGTCTGGGAATCGAACCCGAGACCTCCCGCACGGTAGTCCGGCGCTCTACCAACTAGCTAACCGGTGGGGGTCGGGAAAACGGGTTGTGCCATGTTCGTAATTCAATGTTTTTTATTTTCTCTCTAGGCCGTTGATCATCGTCTGATATCGTCCAAGTCGCTTGTAGCGTGTATTGTACCTACAACAAGATCAACTCTTCCCAAGCGAATGCATATATGGGAACTGTTTAATGAATATTACGGAATGAAGGTTAGTGTGTTCCTTTGATTTAAACGGTCCAGGTTACGTTGATGTTTATTTCTTCTAAAGCCATTCAAGTCTGTGATTTCCTACTAAATCAACCTTCCCGAGAATACAACAGAATCAAAGGGGGGGTGGGTGGCTGTTATATTCATATAGCATGCTTTTCGTTACTTTCAACTGTTTTGTCCCTGTTCCAAGTCAGAAAAAACCTTACCAAACCGAACTTTGATCCCCCCCCCACCCCCCAGAAAAAAAGAACATGAACTAAAAGCCATCAACCGTTTCGTGACTGAAATCTGAAAAATGTTCTGTTGTGACACTTCTACCAAGTCAGATCAGAGTACGAGTACAAGATGATTACAAGTACGACTTTTCAAACCAAGTGCTTATGCTTTCGATTATCACATTACACAACAATCTCGTGACCGATAGTATCCTTTTCAACTGGTCAGCAACAGGGAGGAGTGAGGGCTCTGGAAACGTAATAACGTAACTGGATTGAAATTCAAAAGTCGTACACGTACTCGATATCGTACTCGTACTCCGTCGATCTGAAGGTCCCTGGTAAGTCTCAGTAAAACACGAACTTATCCTGCAACCAAAAATGGTACGGACATTCGTGAGCACAGCGATCGTTGCTTCTCTTTATTGGTGCTAACTAACCACTGAAGAAAACCGCGGGCGCAGTCATTTTCTGAAGTAAAAGTGGCTTTTGAAGTAGTACCCGCGTTTGTAGCCTGTGAGGAGGGTTAATTGCTGTCTGTTATTTCCTTGTTAGCATGGTAGAGAATATAACTCCACTCCCGCCAGACGATTGTCCGAGGCGTTTGGCATCGAGGTGCATGGTTCAAACGTTGTCTCAGCCAAACAGGTATGAGTACGAAATGCAATTATCGGCATCGTGGAATTGTTAAATCGACCTGCAAAGTTTACTATTGTACACACTCGGAGCTGTTAAGGTGAATTAGCTGCCATTTTGGATTCAGCCTTCAAGAGTTGTCAAACTGACTTAAAAGATGTAAACGTGCTCCCCCTTTCTCTTAGCCTTATTCACACCCCCTACCCTGCAAGAACTTGACATACATGTAATGATCGTAATACACACATCTCAGTGAGGTCCCTACTGGAAAATACCAGCCTTAGGTCTTGACAGAACGGATTGAGCGTCCTCTTGCCACTTCAGTTGTGCTAATAACAGAGAGTTCTTAGAGAAGAAACATCACCTCGATCCAATTCAATTGGACTGACAAAGAGCGTCCTGATTGGCTTAACTTTATTGCTCCTTTGAAGTCTCTTAGTTAGCTAACAGTAAGATGATATCCTTTGAAATTCTTTTTTGTTAAAACTGTTGCATTTCGGCTGATAGTTTGTGCTGTGGGTCAGATGCATTTTTGTTGTTAATTGTGATCTTATTTTCTTAAGACCCTGTTGAGAACACTCCACAGAATAAAAACTACACACGAGCCTTGCAGACGGAGCATGGATGCCATGGTGAATATCTGAATTATATTTCTCTCTTGCGCATTTAATCAATTAAAAAATATCGAGATTAAGTGTATAGGAGAAGGATAGCGGAGTCCTCTCGATTTCCAGTCGCAGCCGTTATTCGGGTCTAACGCAACGCTTTTACCCTGTTGCCTTTCAAAGGGGCTCAGGGCTCCAGAGCTCCGAGCCTCTAAAAAGCCGGGCCCAAGGGATCCGTGCGCGCCAAATATGGGTCTCACATGACGTAACGAGACGAATAACGGCTGGGACGAGTCTATATAAACTCCTGTTAAACTCCTTTACTTGCGATGTTTGAATGAGACTTCTGCTCAGCTGTACACTTAGTAAAATAATGATGATACAGGTTTAAAGTAAATGGTTTGAACCCAGGAGTATCCGTAGTTCGTAGAGTGTGATCGTCCGGGTGAGAGTAGTTCTGAGAAGAACTGTTGTTGGTGACCAATTACTGATGACAAACTTTACACGAGTCTTACAGCCAATAACATCACGGCATTAACTGACCAATCAGTTTCAACGGACCAGACTTATAACATCATCGACTGACAACAGTTTTTTCACTTGACTCTGAAGATGACTTCCGCCCAGCGTTGTCGAAACGTCAGTCACCAACAACAGTTCTTCTCAGAACTACTCTCACCCGGACGATCACACTCTACGAACTACTGATACAGGTTTAGCAAGCAGAATCCTTGTAATGTTGCAGGCATCTGAATTTCTGTTCTAAGCACAGTTTGTATTGTATTGTAAGAGCAGCCATTACTGCGACATGTTTATCTCCAATTGACTGCACACTACTGAACATTCTTATGTTATTAATTCCTTTTCTGTTTTTGTTCTAATTTCCTTTACAGTTCAAGTCTTTGGTCTGCGCTGGAATAAAGTAAGTTGAGATAAGTTGTTTTTAGTTTAGCTTACGAGTAGTCCCTCACTTTTCTGTCTCCTCGTGCGAGGTGGTTTTCGTGCTAGCCCACTTGACTAGCCCTGAGAAAAATGAGGGACTTTCTCGTAATCTAATCTTCGTCGTATTGACTGTCTAAGGTTCCTATAATCCGAGGGAAAGTGTCTAAACTTCAAGAGAAGGGAAGGCTAGCGATGTTCAAATAATCGGGCCGTGAGAGAAGGCTTAGGAACAAAACTCCCTTTACCCGGAGGATTGAGTTATCCACTCTTTCAACAACTGGCCCATAAACGGAGTGCAAGCCAGTGTGCACTTTATGTAATTCGTATTCTTGTGCTGTGGTTAAGTCTTCAAGTCTTCATTTTCTCGATGTACAGTATTTTCTTTAAATAGAAAGAAACATCAAACTAATACTTAACTAAGGCAACGAAACACCAAACAGGCAAAAATGAACCAAAAAGAAACATGAATGGTTAAGAATGGGAAGTATTAAAACACACTACACACAACGAACAGAACAAGCTAAAAATTCTCCTATTCTTTTCCTCCCTGTTCCCCCTCCTCTCCCCTCCCATCCTTTACCGCAACTGAGTTAGTGCGTGCGCATTGATTGTGATGTTTCTCCGCGTGTTTCCCGCAGTCAAAAAAGGCTCACCCACTGGTGCCGACTCATTGCCAAGAGTTCTTCACTTGTGGAAGAACATTATCAATCATGGTCCTACGTTATAAAAACAGGTATGACTTGTAATTAAGAACATTGTTAAAGGTCATTGCCCTGTATTGCATTGCGCAGCCTTACTGCGCAGAATTTTACGCGTAATTAGCGAACATCAACAAAATGGCGGCTTTTTTCTATGCGGCTTAGTCCGCGAGAGAAGTAAATTGTCACTTTCTCCTAAACGAGCCTGGTGACCTATCAATTTTTTCTCATATATTTGGTGTAGCGATCAAATTTTTTCTGTAAAATGAAAACAGATCAATTCATGTGTTTGAAAAATAAATTATCGCTAAAAAAAGTGTAGACTTTGCCAGTACTCGCAGAGGAATTATAAATGAATTATATGGAATATACATTGTCTTCCTGCTCCTAAACGAATCTGGTGACCCCCCTTTTTTATTTCAAAATTTAACTTCCCTTAAACTAATAACCAGTAGGCGAAGTTTGGTTAAAAAATTGTGTTCAGTTCTATTTCAGGGCAATGACCTTAACATGTGATACACAGTAAATGGCACGGAGGCACTCGCATGGCGGCTGTATTCGCAGGCTGTCGTATTGAGTGGAAATTCTACTTTGTGTATCTGCAAAATTACCTAAATGACTCTCCCCACCCCCCCCCCCCACCCCCGAAAACAAAAGCGACTTTATTTTAAGAGGGTAACATGATGGTAATCACAATTACTGATTAATTAAGGGCCCTCGATCTAATAATAAGAATACAATGTAAAATAAAAATCTTGCAAATAAAGTCTTAGACGGTTAAACGTCCTAGACGCAAAACTCCTTCGAATAAGATCGAGTATAAGCCCATCAGTAGAATTTCGGAGACTTTTGACATTCACCCAATGATTGATTTGTAGAATTCGTTTTGTTTATATATCTTTATGTTTAGAAAGTTGTATTGACCACACAATATTCTAATGTGTGCCTAGAATTGTTCAGGCGCAAAATACAATCCTGACCACTTTTCAAATGGAAATTTTCTTACGTTGCTAAGCTTATCCCGGTCTGTGGGATCACTTTTGGACCGGCTTGCTATCCAAAGAAAGCCTTTTTAACAACAACACGCCCAGGGCTAATTTTTGGAGTTTTGCGGTGCGAGTGCAAGAAACTGTCTGAGCAATACTCAAAGTAAATCCTTGTTATGTATCGTGTTTGGGACCGTCTTAACGTAAATACATTCGTACCAACATTTGAGTAAATACATTTGAGTACCGATCTTTGAGAGAATTTCGCGTTAGGTCTAAACATTTTCTGCCAGGTGGTCTGGTGTCTTTATGTCATTGAGTAATTCCCCCGCAGGGCCCCGAGGCCAGCCGAGGAGGCATATAGTGTCCCCACGTAAGTAGTTACATAAGGAAAATACAGAGGATATAAGGGTGAAATAATACAGTGCACAGTCAGAAGCCAGAATTCGACTTGGTTGAAGTGAGCGCGCAAGAAGGGATGACGTCACAATAGGTTTTGCGTGCAAATAGTATCGGGTAGATGACGTATAAAGCTAGGTGTTATAAAAGTAATAGAATGATGTTCCAACCGGAAGAGCCACGTGACAGGGACGCTATTTTTCAAGCTTGTCGTCGGGAAAACATGTAAAGCGATGCTTGCGAGAACGTTGATCTAGTAGGGCTTTGTTTCGGCGCCACAGTAGAAATCGTAGCCACGAAGCCCCCTCTCATCGCGTCAGCACGAAGAGGCCCAGTCCCCAGGAGTGACCGAAACCAAGCAACAGCCCCCGGACGGGGCGACACAGGCATCAAGATTTCTAGCTACCCAAGGGACGAGGATAAAATCGTCGCGACGTCGACAGCGTTTTGACCTTCTTCAAAAATGTCTGTTTTTACGTACGACGAAACGCCGACACGTTTTTAGCACTTGGGAGCGGAAACCACACATCAATAGCGAGATCCGATAGACTGAATGCAATCTCAATCCAGCAATCATAACCCGCACAGTAGCAAGTTGTAGTTGAGGAACAAAATCCCAAAAGCCTACCTGCAAAAGCTCAAAAACTCGACTCACATAAAATTGTTACAGTGTTAAAATGGAAAGAGAAATAAATTTAATAATCAAAATAAGCTATATCTTCAACCCGCGCCCACAAGCCTCGCCCAGTACCCAGATGCGAAACCACTCAACCCGTAACATGAACAAGTTACAACTAGCACTAAACCGCATTAGCTACAGTTTCTCACATACAGCCCTAAAAAATAAACACAAACAAGTTTCCATTCATTCACAGAATGACAAAAGAGCGGGGCACTTTTAGTGTCAGCTACCCCTAGTTTAAGAATTGTAGTGAGAAAGTCGAATCTGATCATCTGTCCTTTGTTGCTTTTTTTAGGAATGGACGAAGCATTGGAACATCTGGAACGATTAAATGAGTATAATTACCATATTCCTGAAGACCTGGCCATCAGACATCTAACCAAGATCAACGATGCGTTTGGAGACTCTTAATGAATGGAAATGTAAAAAATACAGCATTTATCTAAAATACAAAATGGTAAATAATTAAATGGCGGGATTTTTTTTTCGACGCGTCTGGTTTACTAAAAAATGTTTAGTTTGATAATGTATTGAGCTTTGTAGTAATATTGTTTCGTTGTTTAATTTGTTTGTTTTGCTTGCATGTATGAGTAAAAGATTATTTCGCTTTTATTAGTAATTGAAGTTTTCGAACAAAACTAGCAGGAGCTTTCTGAAGTAACAGAAGCACTTTTGCGTTTGCGAATTGAGTTTAAGTTTTTGCATTTCTTTTCAAATTTCTCTTTTTTCTAACTCATTATCTTTTTTTTCTAACTCATTATCATTATAACTCTTAACTCATAAGGTTAAACTCAAAGGAGCAGTTATTTGCTTTTGTACATTTTTGCTTTCATTTGTATTTTACGTTAATTCGTGAGGATAAAATATTTGTGAAGCTGTTGAAAGAGTTTTTCTTTAACTCATTTTTCCCGCAAATTATGTGTATATTATAACAGGGAATTCCAATTCTAGCCTTTTTCCAAGAAAACAGGCCACAATTGAATTAAGATTGAATGGAAATATACATTAAAACATTCTCGTAAGCGGTATAATGTCACTGATAATATTAACTAAGATAATAGTTGGATAATATTCGCAGTAATGGTATAATATGCCTGGGGAATTATATGATATAATGTATCACTATGGAATAGAATCGATGTATAGAGTTTAAAAGTACATTCTAAAGTGGAACGAGATATCAATTAAATGAAGATATATTAACAGATATGCGCCTCATCTGTTTACACGTTTCACAGTGACCCGAGTTTATAGATTATTTTAACATGATTTTGAGGAGCTAAAAAAAAACAAGAGAGTATGACAGAAAACAACTAGAAATCCGAAAAGTGCTGAAATGATTCTCCTTTTCTTTTCGCCCCACTCCTTCTGCGACCGCCGCGCGAGTTTCGTTCGCGATAATCGTCGACGCGCTAATTTGCGTTCTGCGCGTCGCGAGAAAAATAGGGTTTCGCAGCCAAACAATGACAAGGATGGAAAAAAAACTAAGACATAGAAGAAACGTAGTGGTAATGCTTTACATGTACTCGCCAATACATGTATACATGTGCATCTGGCGAGAGGCGGAGAAATAAGCAGAGAATTTATTTCAATGTCGCAGTTCCCAGGGCTTTTTCCTTGCCGACAGTTCTTGACATAGCGGGAATGCAGTTGACAGTCGACTGCATGACAAAAACAACAAACAATTAACCATCTTTGATTTATTAACAAACAACTGTATTATCCTTTATTACATAATTCGTACTGCTCATCCATTCTGTACAATTAAAAATATATGACGTTTTTGTCGACCATTAGATGATGTATAAAGCCTTAAATTATCCTGACTAATCTACTCCTTATAGTTCTCGATTATAGTGGACTCTACGGAGAGGCTCTGCCCAGAAGGGGTACCTTTTTCAGGCTAAGGTAAAAAGGGGAGAGGATCGGAGATTTCACGAACTGGAGTATACAAAAGGGTAGAGGAAACTGTCATTCAGGTCCCAGGGGGGGGGGGGGGGGTACTCCGGCATGTAAATGACGGGGATGATCGAATAGAGGCAAATTTAAGGACCCAAAAAAATCCCTAAGTCTTCCAACATAACCCAAAAAATCCCTGAACCAAAAATAATCCCCAAAAATTCCCTTGTCAAATTACCCCTAAATTGCCAGGAGGGACAATAATATAACAAAAAGAAAATCATAAAAAAAAAGAAACGCTCGTGTTTGTTCGTTTATCATACCATAAATACGCCAAGGCCGCGCCAAGGCATTTTTAAAAGTTCGTTTTTAATACCCCAAAAAATCCCCTATTTAAATCAAAATACCCAAAAAAATACTTGCCAAAATTTACAACCCAAAAAAATCCCAGAATCGAAAATTTCAAACCCAAAAAAATCCTTCGATCATCCCCGTCATTTACAAGCCGGAGTACCCCCCCCCCCCCTGGGATTCAGGTATATGCAAGGACTTTCTAAAATATTTCGAACAGATCCACCGAACGGTTGATTACATTTCTTAGATGATGACCCTTAAGAGTGACTTTTACGAACGGCCGAGCAAGAATTTGATTTCCGGGCAGAAATTGGATAATCGATTTTTCTTCGTTTTTTGCTCATTATTAGCGTTAAGGTAGATAAGAAACCTGATGTAGTTTGTTTCCCCTAGAGGTCTTCTAATTTTGAGAAAACAAAGAAAATCGATTTCGGTGGTCGAAGTCACAAATTTCCTAACTTTTAAACCCGAAATTAGCTATTATGAACACTCCTCGCGTTCGCTTACAAAACCGCGCAGAGAAATTTGGTCACTTCCTATCTACATAAAAACTCTTTTTCTTTCGCTAGAATATAATTTCAGGGCTTTATGGCAACTCTTCCAACTGAAAAAAATGAACTGACAAGGAATGCTTTTTACGATAACAAAAATTTGAATGAAATAGTAATTTTCAACGGCAGTATTTAGCATGTGGTATAACATTAAATTTTTTCAATTCTCGCTCAAACATGCATACAGATATTCTTATTAAACATACCTGAGAATTGGCTCGGGTTATTGGAAAGATTCTCACTTAGAGGGCATCAAACTTCGACAAATTTTCACAGCATGACCGTAAACTGTGTAAATACTTCCAATTGCCAAACGCCACGATAATGAATGTTTTAACCCCAAATGCTCGTCTTTCCTTCTCCTTGCCGAATGTTCCATTGCAAAATTCCCTTTTCAACGAAAGAGTGAGATAAAAAAGCCAACCTGGGTCAATTAAGGTCCATTTTGATCGCAAAACCTCTTCGCCATTTTGCCACAAGATTAGATTTGTGACTTACGTGACATAATACACGTGACATGAAAAACGATATTGTGACGTAAGTGAGTCTGCGCAGTAAGAGCTCTGGGGTCGAGAATGTCACGGAGTTAAAATAACGCAAAACAATTCTCCAGCACCGACAACGCAGTTTGAGGAAGCAAATTGATCGTTTTGGCGTTCTGTACACACTTTCATCCTTAGCAATTTTCCTTTATCGTCGTTCTTTTCTCTTGACGAATTCGTCAAGAGAAAAGAACGACGATAAAGGAAAATTGCTAAGGATGAAGATGCAAAAGGATTTTCGCGCTTATCAGTTGCTTTGTTGCATTTTGGAGCCAAGAAGTGTTTAGCTGTAAGTTAGGCTATTTTGATCGATATCACAACATTTTGTGGGACTACGATGCATTGGTAAATATGCTGCCTTCAACAACCCAAGCCAATTCTCAGGTATGTCTTAGATAAACATTTACATGTGTGTTTAAACGACAATTGAGAAAATTTGGAGTTATACCACATAATAAATAATTCCGTTGAAAACTGCCGTTTAATTAGACTTTCTAGTATCGTGAAAAGTATTCCCCACCTTTTTAATTATTTCAGTTCAAAGAGTTTTGCTTAAGCCCTGAAATTATATTTTAGCGAATGGAAAAGAGTTTCTCTGTTGATAGAAAGCATCCAAAGTTTTCAATGTGGCTTTGTTTGTGAACGCGACGAGAGTTAACGATAGCGAATTTCGGGTTGAAAATTGTGTCACTTTGAGGCTCCGATCACGAAAACTGACTTTGGTTTTTTTCTCGAAATTAGAAGACTTCTGGGGGGAACAAAATACATCAGGTTTCTTATCTACCTAAAAGCTATTAATGAGCAAAATAATGAAGGAATTTGATTTTTCAATTTTCTGCCAGTGCAAGCGCGGTTTTTATTTAAAGTCCTTCTTAAATTCTCTTGACTAATCTACTCCCCCTAGTGGACTATACGGGGAGGCTTTGCCCAGAAGGGGTATCTTTTTCAGGCTGTAGGTATATCAAAGGTGGGGATATCACGAGTTGGAGTATATTAAAACGATTTTACGGTCATTTAGAGGACTATTAATAACAAAAAAAAAACTGTCAGAAAATTACTCGTGCCAAAAAATAAAACGACGTTTCGTGGACACAATGCGCTGTGCCACTTTGGCTAACGGAGCAACGAATTGAAAGTACCCATTGTAACATTTGACATTAATTAAATATGTTCGAAAAATACTTATATAATCGTAATTTTCTGGATATTGTGGGCAGGCGCTTCAATTTACGACTGCGTAACACACATGCAAATGCAAAGCAGCTAGGTATTTACAGCGGACATTTAAATCTCATTTTTTTTTTTTGTCAGTTTAACACTGTACTCATCTACACAAATTATTTTGCATGTTTTTAAATTTAATCTGTTCACCCACAATGGGAGATTTCTCGCTCATCTAGCTACGTTGAGCAGGATGTGAAAAGGCCTTATCCACTCCAAACCCAATAGACCTATTGAGCGCTGTCTTGTCCAAGCTTTGAATCTTGGTGTGACTTTGTTTCGGGCGGTGCGAGTGGGTGCATCGTGTTTTTTTGCCATTCGAGGAGCGGGTTTTCGTACAGGTTCCAACTGGACATGTTGAGTACGAATAAAACTGCGGCCTGAAACGCACGGAATTCACTGTTTCATCTTTGGTGGCGGTACAGCAGGATGGAAGTGATGATGTGGAAGGCTCAGGGTATCTGTATTTTCTGGCTGACTCCTTTATCAAGCATTCGTCATCTTGGATTATCGGGGATGATGCAAGCCACAAATACGACGCCAGGCTTGTAGAGTGCTTTGGTTCGCTCGTTATTTTACATTGCGATCTTTTCGTTCTACTCACGTCTTCCGCTTCAGGACTTTCACTTCGGTTCATATCTCCGTCGTTTTTCGTACATTTTTCGATATTTTTTTCCCATTCGCCATCTCCTTTCCTTTGTTCTTTGTTATTATTCTCCCCTTTGGACAAATCTGCTGCCATCGAATGCTGCTTTGAAGCGGCTTTTGAGTTAAACGAACCCATTTTGATCAGCGAGTTAAGCACTTCGCAAACGAATGCGTATCTCCTCACCAGTTGCGCCAAAAATCCTTTCGCAGTGTTAAATTTTCTTGACGTCATCTACTTCTTAGTTAATACGCAGTCGTTATCTTCAAAGGAATACCGCCACTACCAAAGTGTTTTTTTAGCTAGTTACAACCTTGTTTACTGCAAAACAGTGACCACAACAGCAAAAATCCCTTACAATTAATACAATGTACATGCAAAGCAAAGTCTCGACAAAGTCGGCTACAACATTGATCAATATCGAATCGACATCTCTTATACGATCGTTTTAGACGCGCGTAACCATGGCTACAGGCGAGGAGTAACTACGAAAGTTGATATTTTTCGATGAGTATGACTGGTTAGGGATTTGGAGATGTTTTCCTGTTGTTACTTAGCCTTAAATGGATCCGGAGAGAGGCGGCGGTCGGGACATAACTGGCATTTCAGGCTAGCCGTAAATAATTTTTTTCATTTAATAGCCTGTCATAGATTGACATTTTATCATTCTTTTTAAATATTTTAACCGGGATTGGAACCGTTTGTTTCCATTTCAATTAGCTTTCCTACCCCCTGACGAATTTTTGTTTGCTAGTTTTGCCAAACCCAAACATTGGGCCGTATTGAAATATTCCCAGCTGTTTGATCAGCATAGCATCTTTTTAAAGCGTGGTTAGGGATTCAATGCTAGACAGCACAGCTCAAACACAAAATTTGAAGGGTGTGCAAGAAAACGCCATCTCGGCCCGGTATGATTCTCTAGCGCCTTCATGGCTTTGTGTAGTGAAGGTTATTTTGTTGGAAAGAGAATTCAGTTTCACGAGATATCTCAATGAGCCTTTGGTTTTGGTATGACGTTTTTAATATGGCGTGTAACAGCACAGGCGAGGGAAATTAGTTGCCAATTCCATGCTACCTACAAATTTCGTTTTTGTGTCAAAGTTTAATTTAAAGATAACCGGATTCGCTCTTTGATATAAAATGGTGCTGTCCCTATATTTAGTGAGCTCGTAAACGGCTTTTAGTAAAGTGTTTGAGGGAATGGGCATGGCGTCGCAAGGTGCGCGGGCGTCACTCGCGAGGCGCGCGAGGGTCCTTCCGCGAGTACTGCGGATATCTTCGCGTTTGGAAGGTAGCTGTAAGTATGTGGCGACATTAATTTTGATCAACATTATCTTCCTATCGAACGAGTGATCTAAACCTCGATAAAAACGTACGAGTCGATCAGAGTCATTGAAGAAGTTCCCAGTGAACAGGCGAGAGCGATAGCTTACACTTTGGCGAGGGCTCGTCGGCAGTGAGTTCTACCGCGAGTCTGAAAATCTCACAAGCGCCGAAGATTTGACCTCAGTAACAAATTGGTAATCAAACAATATTATTTTGCCTCATTGGATCATTATTTACAGTAAATATATTTCACATTTACAATAAGGAGTTCAAGCTTTAATATAATTCCCTGAAAAACCCATTCCTATAGTCAAGTTCTACGAGTTGTTTTTGTTTTTTATTTTAATGAGCAATAAATCAATGATTTTACTTGGATTTAGTGCGATATCAAGAGTTATGCAGACCTTGATCGGTCGATAAAATAAGTATTTGCCCAAAATCACTTATCCGCATTTGCTTTCTGGACTCTGGGTCACAGCCGAAAAATATTGACTTGGCATAGTGCTAAAATTGTTCCACTTTTAACAAAAAACTGCGCTCCTCGCATTATTATTTCCCTAGGACCGAAGTTTTGATTTCATTAAATATTTAAAAAAAGTGCGCCGAAATTACCGTTATTATTTAGTTTTCTTTGCAAAAAAACCTGCGATTAGCCTAATTTCCAAAATATGTTTTGTTGTAAGAGTCATCTGGCATAGTTCGTTCGCGTTTTGCGATCAAAGAAATGGCAAAAAAAAAACAGAGCGTAGTTGCAATATGTATCAGTGCTTTTCGTTTTGAATTTTGGTTTTTGAAGGGCTGTTTTTCTAATATCGCATTTTAAATAAAAGTCGGTCGAAAAAATCTCGCCTAAACGGTATATTAAAAAAAAAGCTTTAAAAATTATTTGGGTTTACCCTTAACCATTGTAACATATCAGAGCCAATGCAATTATGTCATCAAGCCTTCGATAAAGAACATCACTGTAAAAACGAATTTACAACTTAATGAAGCGAAAATAAATGAAAGAGTCCCTTTCCAAGCAAAGTAACTAAATAAGTTCAAAAAAATAAGTCAAAATATACACTTCAATTCTGAACTATAGTTTCCAAGTATTCGTTACCTGCAAAAGCTTATGCTAGCGATCGCTTCAGAAAATCGTTCGGCGAACTTACAGCAGTTCACAGTTCAGCTTACAGTTCACATGCGCACAAAGTTTAAACTGAAATCAGCCTCAGTGAAAGTCGTCTCTACGGAGACTGCAAACTCATCTCTTCATCTTTACTTTCCAAGGAGAGAGTTGGCTTCAATGAGGCACGGACAGTTAACCGAGAACGGCTCGAAGAATTTGAAGGACTTTGCTTCCCAACCACGCCAAAGCCAACAGGGACGGTAGGGCAGCGAGAAGACGAAGTGTCGCCCAAATTTCCCTGCTTTGTTGTTTTTTCCTCTTTGCTTCCTTCATAATCATGCCGTGATGAGGACGATTGCGCGTTTCCTTTCGCGTTTGAGGACGATGGCTCACCACAATGCTGCTGCCAGGATTTCAGATATTTTTCATTGTTGTATTTCATAACGGGACTTGTTTTTCTTCCCTCCATGGGCCTTTTTCCTTTGGACTTCTGATCTTTTGTCGTGGTGTTCAAAACAACTGGCGACGATGCCAACCAAGAAAATGACTGGCCCACTTTCGGAGCGACTTGTTGTTCGTGGCTCGTGGCTGCGCCAGTGTTTGTTACATCTCCATTCGTTTTGCCGGCTTGTCCTTGAGTTGTAGAATTCTCCGCCGTTTCATGGCTGTTAGTTATTGAGCGAGGCTCGTCTTCAATTGCACTATTTACCTCCTCGTTCGACTCTGCCTCGCGAAGGTTGGCGCCATAACGGATTGAACGCACCTTAGAACTAAATGATCCCATTTCGTTTAACGCACATTCGCTGCAAAGTTTTTCTCCTTCAGTGTAACTGAACAATACAGAGTATGATATCACATGCAAACGTTTATTGATTCATTCATTTGACACATTAAGCTGTTAATTACGTCAATTGGTTAATGAAATCGGAGAGATGAAAGGGAAAGGAAGCTATCTAATGTATTCTCGCTCCCAGATCTCCTCACTCGATGGCAGAAAACCTCTGGTTAAATCCGTGTTCATTGCGAATCTGATTGATAAATGAAAACGGCTCAATCTGGCTGGTAGTTTCCAGTGGAAATGTTGGACCGAATCAATTTTATAACTCTACGTTGTATTGGCTTTGCTTTATTTTTCGTATAATATTTTAAGCTATTGAAGAATTTAAGGAGCGGTTCACGAGAATTCTTATAAGTTTTTTCGTTAGCTATGATAGAATTATTGGGGTGCACTCAATGATCAACATCATAACCTTTGTACAACAAAGAAAGGCATAAATTCATTCTACAAGGTGTGAATATATATAGTCAATGGTTTTAAAGTGGTTTTCTTCCAAGTGACATTGTCAAATTTGAAAACGTCTGAGACGTTTTCAAGTTTTAGGCTTTATTTCTTTTCTTGCCTTTTTTTTTTTATTATTTTCTTTTTTTTTTTTTTATAATCCCCCCCCCCCAAAAAACCCCCCCCCCCCCCCCCCAAAAAAAACAAAAAACCCCCCCCCCCCCCTCAAATAAATCTAAATAACACAAATACAATCTGAAATATACTAATCAACTTAACAAGTACAGACAGAGAAAATATTAACACGGCGACACTTAGGACAAATTAATTTAAAAGAACGAAAATTGTCACCATCAAAAACATTTAAAAGTCTAGTAAAATTAAAATGACTTCAAGTTTACTTTTAAAAGAGCTTATAGTGTCGGAATCTTTGATATTTTTCATACCTCCATTGCATTTTCAAGTAGCACTTAGGGACGGACCATTATTTTTTTTGGAGGGGGGGGGGGGGGATGAAAAATATTGAAAAAAAGTGTTTGCAGGGCCTGGAAAGACAAAATAAATTGTTTGCAAACACGATATCTATAACAAAAAATAGTAAGAATTTCGAAAAAAATTGTTTGCAGAGGTGCATAAAATAAAATAAAAAGTTTGCAGAGGAAAAATTTTCATCCCCCCCCCCCCCCCCTCTAAGAAAATAATGATCCATCCCTTAATCACGGTGACACTGCTCCTTTAAATCATCATCCAACGTTGTCTTTTACTTGTTTTAAAACGAGGCCCGGTGAAAACTACTTTGATATCAAAACAAGCTAAGTTTTACTCACGTTCATCTTCATGCAAATCGGACTTGTTTTAACGAAAGGTTTTGCAGCAAGCCTCGTTTGAACTTTTTTTCACCAACATGTGCTCCCCTTTGTGCACTCCATTCTAGTCCGCGGAAGCGAGCGGTTGGCATGAAGTCTCCGGGATCCACCTGGCGATCTACTGAGCCTGGTTTGGACTTGTCCTAGGCCAGGGCGATTCCTCACAACTTATCTGAAATGTCATGAATAACAATACCCAGGGCAGAAGAAATACCTTTACCTTCTTAAAAACAGTTTGGATGCAGGGGACCACGCAACGAAGAAAAAACTGCTTTGCTTCTCTGCTGCCGGATCTCTTGTTCAAGAAATGCTCGTACCAGACGTCACTCTAAGTGCGAACAAATGTCTCTAGCGCGCGTGAATCAAGTCATGCCGTAGTGGCGAAAACAAGTTCCTGATCGAAAGGCATGTTTACACAGAATGAATGAAAACGGGTAAAAGGGAAGCCTCGAGCCAAGTGGCCCATACCTACCGGAGCTTATCCCGGTTTCGATAGCATTAGGCGGCTAGGAATATTCCTTCTCCCTCCTGACGGGATGCTCGTCCATCGCAAGGTAACCTCCCTCACTGCCCAGCAATATTTTGACGGTACCCATTTATATATCTGGGTGGAGAGAGGCACTATGAGAGTAAAGTGTCTTGTCCAAGAACACAACACAGTGACCCCGGCCAGGGCTCGAACCCGGACCGTTCGATCCGGTGTCCGGCGCGCTAACCACAGAATAAATTAAAGCTTTCTGTTATCTTTTTTCTTGATAATTTGCCGAAGACCTGTGTTCAAATTTCGCATTCGTGGTCGCACTCGGCTCTAAAGTTCTCAAACAAAAATGCACAAATGACACAGTTTAACCAGCTTCGACCGTTTTTAATGAGTACCAAACATTTACGGTACAACTTCTCGCTGTACAATTAATCCAGGTTCAAACCAAAGAACTGTTACAATAAATTTTACCAGGTAAGCACCAAAGCTCTCATTGACGTAAAACTAATTTCTAACCCGCGCTCCACACTGAACGAGTAACGATAAAGTGGGCTTGGGAGGCTCGCAACTAGGTCATGTTAATTCTACCGATTAATTGTCTTCATGAACTGTCTACAAAAGTTGGACTTTAAGCCACTACATAAAAGATTTGATAAGCAACACAGAACTAAATAACCAACAGTTAAGAGCTTTTTCAAATCGATCGTGTCAAATTGTTATTTAATTTGTCAAGGTTATCCTCAGGACTTCACTGACGTTCTTTGGGCTCGTCCCGCGTTCCAACTCCACGAACGACCCAGGCTAGTGTAAGGTGGCCTTAGATGACTACCCTCCTACTTTTATGAAACTTAGCTGTGTACGTTCCATATACACACGCATTTGTTTAATAGCCTGTTGCAAAGGTTCGATTGGGTTTTGAAAAGCAAAAATACCAGCCTTTTTTATGCGTTACTGTTAAGCCGCGTATACACGGGCAATTTTTACGCATAGGGGACTTTTGTATAATACGTTTCTGTCGAAAAAGTAACCTCAAAAAATGTTTTTGCAGGATTGTAACACCAATTGATTACTAAGGGATAACTACTTCTTCCTCGGTTTCAAAATCAACTAATCTCTCACCAGCCGAAAGCAACGATAGAGTTCACGGTTAAGGACGACTCTCCCGTCACGTGACTAATTTAATCCAATCACTCAGCCACGTCATATCACTAGAATGAGTATGGCGGAATTTGAAAATTTTAAGTCTCCCTGAACCTTTTGGTTAGAATTGAAGTTTGCTAATATAATAAAAATAATTTTTGGACTGAATGTCGAAAAGTTTGTCTATTATTCCCAGAGAAAAAATAATAACGCGTCTCTGTGATTCCTATGTCCCATAAGAATTATTCATAATGTATAACTGTAAGCACCAATGTGACATTGAAATATAAAAGATGTAAAAATATCACGTCTTTTCCCTTAACTGCAAATTAGTATGATCCACGTTGCTTAAAGAATACTATATTCTGAGAGGGGGGACTCCAAAATGACCACAATGTTCTGAGGGAGTGGAGCCTTTGAAACACTAGCCTCTCAGACCCAGCACTCCCCGTCGAACATGTCAGAGAAGAGCTAGCATAGCCGTGACCACAAACCAAGAAACATTGCTGTGGTTTTCTGTGGCTGTCCTCCCATCAGCTCAATACTTATTTCGCAACCCGTAATGTGGCCATATTTCGGTAGCACGTTTGTGTTGGGCTAACAGGGTGTACTACATAAGGTCCCCTGTTCTGTGATTGTCCCTTAAGCTACACAACATGTACACAACATATGTACCTAAATCAAGGTTAAGTATGAATCGCGTAGTTCTAAATAACCTTCCAAACAAGCAATAACAGTCGAGAGACTACTTCCAAAATTTTTCGGCTGGACTGACTAAACCTATAGTTTATAACAAAGTTGCTGAGAGACACGACAACAACCTGCAATGACAGCTTCAGGAGAAGTTGCACTTGCACTGTTTTGTCTTGCCGGTGTGAATAAGAATCAGAAATTCTTTAGGTACTTCTATGAAGGTATGGCCATTACTAATGTTGCCCAGTCTGATGAACAACCAGGTTGTGAGCACTTGACTCTAATTTTTAGGACTGCATAAATGGCTCCGTCAGCCTTGACACCACTGGCACTTGTGAAAGGTCTCTTTCCAAGATTTCCACTGTCAGCAGTTACAACCAGTGTGAAAGTCAGAGCTTGCCGTTCCATGCCGCCGGTCTCCTCTCTGTAACATTTATCCCTTCTGAAGAGACTTCTAGCATTTAACACCATCGCAACGGTTAATTTTACTCTTTATGTTACCTTAAGTATTAGATGCAGGTTTCGTGCTAAGCCCATCCTGCTCTGAACTGTTATGTACTTGCACAAAAGTTTCACTAGCATCATATTCGGCCGCAGTTTCAATGTTCATTACAGCTGATGTTTCAGGATTCACAAGTTGATTTGATTCGCTATTTTGTGCAGTTGGTGATTCCAACTTATTTTCAGTAAGTCCAAGTTTTGTTAAAGAACTAGTGTCACTATTTTCTCCCTGAGTGTCGATCTCCATGGCAACAGGCACTTGTGGAATTGTTGCGTCACTCGACCCAATGCCTGCGCGGTTTCCAGAAGTGTCACTTTGCTCAGCTTTGTCATTTACTTCACCTTCCGTGCCGTCGCCCTTTGAGGTCTCACCATCAGATTGGGCTGGCGTGACCAGCGTGACTTCCGGAGTCACGCCATCTTCTTTGACGGTCAGTTGATCAGTTTCCATCAATTCGGACGCAGTGTCGGTGCATTCTACATTGCCTTCTTGTTTTGATAGATTTGTCGAATCATTATCAGCAACGATGAGTTCATCAACAACATTTTCAACGTTTTCTTGGTTTATTTCCATTTGCACATTTTCCTCTGCTGTCACGCACGCCGCTTCCGGTTCAACACTTCCGTCACGTTCAGCAGTTACAGGTGTGGTCTGTTCCCTATGTCCCAGTGTTGGGTCCATTTGTGCAACATCCTGTGTTACAGCAGGATTCTCGACAAGCATTTCTTGAACATTTCCCTCCTTTTTCACATCGACCTGCTCGTTTTCCACTGCTGTCACGCAAGTGACATCTGTTTCAACACTACTGTCACGCTCAGGCGGTGTGGTCTGTTCCACTTGTCCCTGTTTTGGGTCTATTTGTACAACATTCTGTTTTGCAGCAGGACTCTCGACCAGCATTTCCTGAACATTTTCCTCCTTTTTCACATCGACTTGCTCGGTGACCATGGACTCTGCAGGTGGGCCTGTTTCTAAGCTCAGATCTTTAGAACTCTGTCCTTGATTTTCCTTTACTTCTTCTTGCTTGAGATCAGCTGCAGATTGATCTGTGCTCGTCTGCGAAGAGCTGGGGCTGGATGACACAATTCCGAGTGCAGGAGCCTTAGAAGGAACAGTAAGTAACAGGACTTGAGAAACAAATTTTCTTTTTACATTATTTTGTAAGGCATATCGTTGGTTGACTGCAAACCATGCTCTACATTTACGGGGCCCATGGCATTCTATTTACATGTATGATGATGATGATGATAACGATGACGATGATTATTACTCTATTACAGTATAGTTATGGAAGATTACAAAAATTAGTTAGTAGTATTCGTGGGCAGCTAAGACTTTGGCTATATACCAACTGTCAGGAAGTGTTTGTAGCATGATCCAATACACTAACCATTAATTGGCCTCTGCACCTTCCATAGGCTTATTTGTACAAAGAGCCAAATGGATTATTTAATGTGCACTTAACATGCAAGTAATATCAACTTCACAAAGTGCATTTTTTTATTTTTTTACCCAAGAAAAAAGCAATACTCCACGTTTACAGGGTTCATGCTCTTTTGAGCTTTTGAAATTCCATGACTTTCCATGACCTTTTTCATGACTTCTCAAAGTTTTCCATTGTCCTAAATTTCATCATTTTTCTTGTAAATTTTCAAAGATTATCTCGATATCGGCTATACTGTACTTTCCCCTTTTTTTACAAAAAATAACCTGCCTAATTTATTTTGTACGATCAAAATCATTTTTCATGACTTTCCATGATCCACACTTAAATTCCATGACTTTGCAGGCCTGGAAAATGAAATTCTAATATTGCATGACTTTCCAGGTTTTCCATGACCCGTACTACACCCTGGGTGTAGCTACAAGTAAATTAATTTTGCTGGTTTTCACTGTCATGCAATCAAAAAATAAATTCAAAACCATTCAACCACAGAAGGTATGAATTTCAAATATTATAGACGATAAATAGATAATCAATTTCTCCAAGTTTTAGGTCTGTGCGGTGTACCGTTCGCGAGTTATTTGCCGAACCTTTCCACGCAAATTTATAAAGCTTAGTATGGAGATGCCATAACTGTGTCCTTCCGAGGGACACAAATATGGCCGCCGTGATGTCAGAGAAACCATCCATTGCCATCTGTTTACAACAGCGGCAATCTTTGGCTCATGAGCTAGTACACTTTCACATAAACACCACTTATTATATCTGAAATGTTCAATCTGCTGAAAATGGAAAGGAAAGGCCTTTTTCAAACAAAACAGCTTTGTCACGGCACTCAGCTTGATGTCACATACATGTACGACGGAGAACTCAAATATTCAAAATGCTCTGTTTAAAAAACGAATGACACTATCGATCTGCAAATTTGCAAAAAGATATACTTTTAGTTTATCTTACGTCTAATGACAACGAAAATTTAGTAGGCCTAGTGAATTTTGATTTCAGAATTTTATGATGTAACATGAAAACCAAGAATTGATTTTATTATTACCTCAACAGTGGGTTTTGGAGGGGACTGAGCACCAGACAACGTTTGCCCCTTGCCAGAAAATGCCTTGTGAGCATGTGACGTGCCCTTGTGTCCAATAGCACCACTGAAGCTAGCCTCGCTTGACAGGCCACTGGCCCGTTCCTCTGTAGACATTTGAGTTGGACGAGTGTGAGCCAGCAGTAAGGTTTCTTTGTCCAGTGGTTGTACTTGAATGTGTCTCTGGCCGAGGCACAGGTCCAAGCGATCTTTGTCAGCATTGTAGGCAAACACCTGTAAGGATGACAAAACAAACAGGGCTCAGATAACACAGATAAAGAATACAAACAACAATGGCTAGCATTAAAGCTCTACAACACATGCAAAGGGCTAGGGCCACATAAGCCTGTAATTCATGCAAAAGGCCTGCAGCCATGCAAAAAGGTAAAGTCTGTGTGAAGCAAGTGGTCCATACTGCTAGAGCTTATCCTGGTTACTGGATTACTGTAGCATAAAGCAACTTGGAGTATTTCTACTCCCCCCTGGATGAGATGCTAGTCCATCACAGGGTTAAAAAGTCTGTGTGAGCCTAGTGGCCATACAAGCTGGAGCTTCTGCATAAAGTGATTAGGAGTATTTCTACTCCCCCCTGAATGGGATGCTAGTCCATCACAGGGTTACCCACCAGCATTTATTTACCAGTAGCCATACACCCGGGGGGGGAGAGTAAAATGTCTTGTCGCAGAACACACCACAATGACCCCAGCTAGGGATTAAACCCGGACCTCTTGTTCCAGGCTTCAACACACTAACTGTTAAGTCACCACTTCTCCCTCCAGCCACAGAGCCCTCTAATATTCAGCTAATATTCATGCACAGGATAAAGGGTTTTGGGACTTTCTGGAAAATCATCAATGTAAAGAAGTGAACAATATACCGGTAGGTACACAAAGAAAAACTAAGAAATGTTTGGAAATAAACATGTAAAATCAAATAAATTATTTTAACTCCAGCACTGTTTTTAATATGGTACTTCCTGTTTATGATAAACCTCTGCATGACCATTAAATCTTACGCACACGATGAAGTTGATTATTTTCAAATCATACATACATGTACAACGTTTTTGAAAGATGTTGTGTGTAGTAACTGTAGGGTATTTTTTAGTGAATCCCGATAACTCAAACCTTCAAGGGAAATCAAAAAAGGTTCGAGTTCTCGGGGGGGTAAAATTGGTAAGAAAATGACCTGGAGGGGAATCGAAAAAGGTTCAAAGCGGGAGGTTCAAGTCATTGAGGATTCGAGTTATCGGGATTCAACTGTATACTGAGAAGTAACCAGTCAATCACTGACCTTGTTTGGGAAGAAAGGAAGTGTGCAATGCTGGTTTGGTTGCAGTGGGCCCAGATCATTAGCAACCTTGTTGTAGTAGAACCCTCCTCTTTCAAACATTTCATAACAATTCTCCGCTGCTTCCCACATGTCGCCACCAGTCAATGCACCAAGAGCGTTGAAAAGAGCTGACGCCATGGCAGCATTGTTCTGGGCTGAAAAAACACCAATACACCTTAAGGTTACTATTGATAGCAGCTACTGATTTTAGCGAGTTGGATGAAAATCGCTAAATGTAAGAATCACTAAAATTTGTCTTGGTCAAATTTAATATGTGTCATTGGTTAAATTAATTAAGTACACCCCCTCACCCCCCCCCCCCCCAAAAAAAAAAAAAATACAAAATTGGTCATATTGCCTCTGTACAACTATAAGATATGTCAGAAAGCATATACATGTAACAAGGGTTGTGAGAGGCGGGATCGCTACCATCATGGAAGGCAAGACTGATTTCCCTGACAAGGACCCATTTTTTGACATTTTCATTCAAATATTTTTCTTTCTGAATTATGATAAATGTTTATTCAGTTTCAAGTGCCTGTTCTTTTACTGAACATTTAAAATTTCATTAAAAGCTGCTGAATTCAGTGCACTCAGTGCAATTCCAAGGTTGCAATACTAGTAGTGTCATGATGAACCATTCCACTCGCTGTATATAATGGATTGATGAGAAAAAGGATGAAAATGGACTATGATAAAATGCTCTGACACTAAACTAAACATGAGTTATGAAACTAAAACATCACACCAGCAAAATAAGATAAAAATTTCCAATGTTTTAAGCAGAACATTACTAGGAAAATAAAACCTATTTCATCATTGACATAATCAGAAGATTGTAACTAAATGCATTATAAATAATAACAATGATGTAATTATGTTAAATGTATAACCTTGTCTTTGCTGACTACTTTGTGCCTCTGCTCCCAAAGGAACAATACTCTCTCCCCCTGGTCTTTTACGTCTGACATAACCACATCAGGGGGGTGCTGCTCTGGGACAACATGTTTTAAGTGTTCTACCATCACTCTGTCACCATGTTGCAAGGGAACTGGGTCCTCCTCATGTCCCTCATCAGGAGGGTGTAGTTCACGGGGTGGAAATCCGTACCTAGTCAACAAAATGATCGTACATTGTCAGACTGTGAATGTTTTAACAAAAACAATATTTGATCTGGGAGACAGCTCTCAGTATAGTCACCATGCATGAGCAACAGCTAAAAACTATATTACATACAGTCATCTCTCTCTTAACGGACACCTCTATAAGACGGACACCTGGTGATGGTCCCTGCCATTTTTCAGTCATTTTACTGTAACAAAACTCTCTGTAAGACAAACATCTCTCTAAGACAGACAACGGACATTTTGAAACTGCCAACGGACACGCACAAAAAGTTATCTTTTACTGAATAATACTTCGAAACTAAATAGCATAGTAAGTCCGCCTTTAGAATACCAAACTTACCAAAAACAATCCGCTATAACATATTACTTCTCTGCTTAAGTATATGGCACTAATAAGGTAGTTTTCTACTTACAGTATTACCGTTTGTAATGAACAAACAAGTCGAATTTCTGATATTATTTTTGTTCCACTTTACAGGTTTTGCTAAAGTAAGGGACTTAAAACAGACGTGTATTCGTTGTGCATAGCCGTTTAGCTTAATCTTCTCAAAATTTCTGGTGTCACGTTACCTCGACTCTGTATAAGGTGGACACCTCTCTAAGACGGACAGTTGGGGCTGGTCCCGACGGTGTCTGTCTTAGAGAGAGTTTTACACGGTGATACAGTGGAACTAATTAGCAAAAAAGGTTAAAATAATCTAGACTTGTAAATAATGTAATGAACTTATTTTGTAAATAATGCATGTGTATACAGGGATGTTACTAAAAAAAACACTAAGCCGTCTCATCAACAAGCCCAGCTGGCTTTTGTGGCCTTCGCAGCCCTAAAAGTTTACCTATGTCTTTGTTTTCATGTGAAAATCAGATGGATTTAAGTCCTCTTTCATCCGGTGAAATCAGCCGGCAGCCGGCCCTTAGCGACATCCCTATTATATCTTGTAACTAAGTGTAGCTTACTTATTTTGTTTTTCTCTTTTCCTTTGAGTCTTTAGTTTAGTGTAATGTAATGTCAATGTTATATGTTTAAATAAAGGTGCATTAAAAAAAAACAGCTAAATAACAACATCTTCACCTACATTGTATCAGGACTTTTTCGCCCTGCCTTGAAATGGCTGAACTTTTTTTTTTGGGATGGCGAAGTGGGGTGGGAGATCATTATTTAAATTATACATGTATGTACATGTACATGTACAATGTACATTCTTGTTAAAAATTGACTGATGTTTGAAAACTCTATTTTCTTTTCTTTTTAACCCTGGCATCATAGTGCCCAAACCTCACTAAAATCTTTACTGTTGGATTTAAAATATTAATTTTATCATTTGCAATTAAAAAACTTCTCACTAATTTAACTCAGTATGACGACACTAATATTGGAAGATAGACACGTATTAGAAAGTGCCCCTCGTCCAATATGGGGAAGCATTTAAAGGAGAAGTTCATTCCAAAATGGCACTTTTTTTCTTCACGCCAATGAAAAGGTAATTCCAAGCTACATTCTTCACCAAAATTCCGTTTTGGAATGAACTTCCCCTTTAATAGAATGTGGGACCTATTGGAGCAGGAACCCTTACTACAAAAAATGGGGAGTGGGGCACTTACACATTGGAAGTAGGGCATTAAATCAAATCAGTATCATAATGGTACTTACCTAATCCTTAGCTGCTCTGGTGGAATGCCGAGTTCTTTCTCAATCAGGTTTTGAAGCTGTTTGAATGTAGTATCCATGCCAAGTGTTAACATGGACTGCTTTCCATCTGATGTTGACAGGCGCACTTTCTTGTCTGTTCGTTTCACAGTTGGTTGTGTAGGCGAGACTTTACTGGGGCTTGTTTGAGGACTAGCTTGTTGTGTTTTAACACCAGTCTGTGATTTGAATCAGTTATTAAAATTATTATTTATTATTAATAGCCAACTGGTCTGCCTACTGTCAGTTGAGATTTTTTACCTTGTTAATTTAAAATAATTTATTTGTGTCCATTGTTTCAGTGGCATGCAGTGGAAACTAGCTATCTCGAAGCTTCATGTAAGTGCATGACCGCTATAAACAACACTTGGTACATTTTTACAGTTTGTGTTTACCTGTTGTTTTGGAACTTTAGCTTCTTTCTCCACTGTTTTCTTTGCCCCTTCACCACTCCTTCTCTTCTGCATAATAGCAGCATGATGCTCCGTCTTGGTCTTCAGTACTCTTTCTGCTTCACTCATGGTAAGCTCCTCTTTGTGTAAAGTCTTCTTCTTTTCTCCTGTCAGGATTATCTTGCTTGGAGTGAAGGGGCTATCGGCACTGGAGTCTTGATCATTGTTTGTTCCACTTGCAGCATGTTGATGAACAAAATCAGGACGTGCTCCTAAAAATGATTTAATCATTAGAAGGGTTGTTTTTAATGTACAACGGCTCTTGATAAGAAATAACATATAGACTCTTGGTTTTAGGCCATCGTAACTTGATTAAAAATATAACACAAACAGCGGTGATAAACATTATGAAAAATCGCATTTTTATAAACTTGACGTTTCGTATGCTAAGCTACATACATTTTCAAAAGTAAGACCGTTAAAATTTTGGCAACTATTTATATATTGTTATGAAAGGGGTCTGGAACCGAGACTGAGACAATTGATCTTCAGCAGTAACTTAATATTTACATTTAGGCTAATAAAGTAACAACCTCTCACTGCCGACATTGGCATTTAACAATATATATTTCATAACAATATATAAATAGTTGCCACAATTTTAACGGTCTTACTTTTGAAAATGTATGTAGCTTAGCATACGAAACGTCAAGTTTATAAAAATACGATTTTTCATAATGTTTATCACTGCTGTTTGTGTTATATTTTTAATCAAGAAATAACATATCTTTGTGAGTGCATTACAGCTGTACCACTTGACAGTGCTTTTCAATATTGTAAGGAGGTGCGATGGCCTAATGGCTAGTGGCTGTGGTTTGAGCCGGGTTCACTGTATTGTGTTCTTGGGCAAGACATGTTACTCTCACAGTGCCTCTCTCCACCCAGGTATATGAATAGGTACTGGCAAATATGCCAGGGGTTGGGGAACCCCACGATGGACTAGCATCTTATCCAGGGAGGAATACAAAATCCTAGTCGCTTCATGCTATTAAAACCGGGATAAGCTATGGTCTAATGGGCCACTAGTCTTGGATCTGTAACCTGTAAGATTTTGCATTTTTAGTTTTTTGTACAATTTCCTATAAATTTTCCTGTAGACAATGGTATCTTTTTGCAGACAAATGCATGGAAAACTAAAAACGTAAATTATACAATGTACAGGTTTCCCATAATCTGGCATGTACTCATCCCTAGACCAGTCATATTTCAGGTGTGGCTGTTTATCTTGTTTTGAAGCAGAAAGTTGACCTTGATTACTCTGGCTAAATACTTAACGATGAATATCACCGTGGCAACAAACCTTTGTTTTCTCCTTCTCTCCTTGCTGTCTGCCGTAAAATGATATCAACTACTTTCTGCACAAGTCTCTCACTGCCAAACTCCCCTGGGAAGTGTTTCTGTACAAGCTTTGCTGCGACATCATACACATTGGAGTTAAGAGATGGATCCTGTTCATACTGGAACCAGTACACTGTCTCTGTAACAGTCTTTCCACCCCATTCTAAGCTAATTGGGAAGCTAATGAGAAAGAACAATAATAATTAGATCAGTACATCTACATGTAAGGGTACCATATGTGGGTTGAGTTTGTTGTTGGTTCTCGTCCTTGCTCCGAGGGTTTTTCTCCGGGTTCTCCGGTTTTCCTCCCTCCACAAAAACCAACACTTCTAAATTCCAATTCAGGGATCCATATTCCCAGTCGTCCGGTCGTCCGAGACGACTAAAAAATAGTATGGACGACCAAAAGATTACATAAACTCGTCCGCTGGACGACTTAAGTTTGACTTAATGAAAATAAAAACAATTATTAAGTTTTCTTATGAGTTACTTGCGTTCTGACCACTTGTCATCCATTCATAACTTTTCGAAAACATAACATAATTTGCAACTTTCTGTCGCGATAAAATCATAATTTTGGCCGCCATCTTGGCTGATGCGGTATTTTCCATCAATGAAATCATTGCAGGCTCAATTTTCAAGCTCTCAGCCGCTGATATTTTGTACTGCAGCTGCATCCGCGAAAACACGAGGCGATCGCATCAGCTGATGTTTTGATCAAAATTTGCCGTTATCTTGGTCTGGCGCCGCCAGCAAAGGAAAAAAAGCAATGTTAACACTTTAGAAAAACAAACCAAATATGAATAAGAAGAGAAAAAGCGTTCTTTTCTTCCGTGGTTGCAGTCGAAGAGGCCCTGGCTTTCATTTGTGCCCGCATCATACGCTTCCGCAACATCACAGGCCGCTTGGGGGCGTGATGTTTTGTGAAATTTGTAAACCGGCAGCCAAGGTAGACAAGTAAAAAGTCTCATTAACAAATACTTGTGAATCAAACTTTATTAAAACAGATTCGTTGTCTTGAAGATTTCATGTATACACAGTGTTACATAATGTGATAATAACAAAAAAGTCAACTTTTCATTTACTTGTTGTACGGTCGCCATTCTTCACTTTGAAGGGGCAAGTAAAAATTTGCAAGGGCAAGTATGTCATCTTGCATACTTGCCCGGCTGACGACTTGGAGAAAAAAACGAATATGGATCCCTGCAATTCGATCGGGAATCCGAGGGCCACAGGTTTGTCAGTCGAAGACTGTTACGTGCAACCCTCGTAAAACAAAGTTGATTTTGATTTATTTTTATACTACACACTGGGACGTCCAAAATGAAGAAAAGTCAAGCTTGACTGGGTTTAGTTGTTTTGTTTTGGAGGCTGTTACATTCTTTTGCCATCTACATGTAGCATGGCAGATTTTGTTCCATACATCCATGTGTTGTAAAAGGCCCATTATTGTACACTGTATGCACTAAAGATGTCTAAAGAATGTAGATTTAAAAATTGTGAAAAAAATCCCCCCATTCTCAGATGTAAAAATTAGTCTGAGCGTACGCCTACTATCATTATGCTTAAAATAAGTAGAGAGTTTAAGCACGCAGGATCACTGTACGTACAGCTGTACCTATCATTTTTTTCTGAAACAGTATCCCTACCAAAATAATATAAACTAAGCCACAACATTATTTTTTTAAACTGCAAAACTCCTTAAAATAATAAGCCCTGCTTATTATAAGCCCCCTGAAAATAATCTTACTTTTATGGTATTAATTTCATGGCATTCTTTTAAGTACAGTAGCTGAAGCAATAGTTACAGTTATTGTCTGACCTTTCTGGCACGTTCTCATACTCTCTGCCATTCCAGTAATGTTTGAAGCCACACCCACATCGACTTTTTCCTTCAACAGGTGTTGTTGTCCTGTCGCCATTCACATACACTGCACTGCCATCTGACTTAACTCGGCGAAGAGGACCATGACAAAGACGGCATTCAAGCAAGGTCACATTCTGTGAACATGAAAATCAATTATATTGTAAAGCCTGATTTTCATAGTAAGGGGAAATTCCAGATGATTGAGGATTTCAATACATCTCAGTGTTCCCAATTACAACATACCCAATATTAATTGCCACAAGTACAGATTGATCGAGGATCATACACCACTGTCTGTATGTATGTCTGTCTGTCCATGTCTATCTGTCTGCCTGTCTACATTGATATTCTGGAATGCTTCAGTGAAATTAAAAATGCTTCCTACATGTATCTCCCTGGTTATTTTATCCCAAATAGGCTCTTTGTGCAATCATTGTCAATGAAAAAAATCATATAAGGAAATGGATGTCAGAAACTGAAAGTCAGAACACGATTAAATTTGTAACACTGTCAATAATTATTTTGAGACAACTGATGTGTCAGTGTGAGATTTTATGGCTGTTGGAAAAAAACTAAAGGACTTGTATGCTGCATGGTAAAGCCTGCCATCTAGCAACTTTTTCTCAAACAAATTTTCTTAATATTCTAAACTTTCAAAGCATCAAAAAAATTAAATTATATTTGAGCATAAAAAATAGCCATGTTACATGGCTATTTTTTTTGTGGTTGGCAAACATAAGTCACATGACTGCAGGATATATGCAAAGAGCCTATTATCCCAGACATTCCAAATGAATTTGAATTACATGTAACTTAAATTATACAAATATACAAAAACTTGCACACTAATTGCTTGTTTAAATAACTTTTAAAAGTGAGATACTATATACCAGTACTTATAGAAAAATGCAAACAATCAGAACATTCTATTTACATGTATAAACACAAGAAAAACATGACTTAGGCTTCACTCTGATGTAAAATGAATAAAATTAATTTCCGACATAAAAGTAAAAGACAACAGTGTACATGAAGTTAGTGCATGTAAATAATGTTCACTTTGTATCAAAAAAATATTTACATGGCTAAAATAATGATTAAAACTTTAAAAAGAAAATACCAACCACTTTTGACTTAATTTTATACCTTATTATAGTAATAGAGGAGATTAACGCGTCATGAAATTAACGCGAATTTCAAAGTATCGCGGAAGGATAATTTGTGTCGCGTTCCAAGTGAAATTGTGTGCAAACCGTCAATTGTAACCCCAGTACGTTATATTAAGTGAGAGCTTAATTTAATAACGATTGTAACTTTGGATTTTTTTTGACCCTAATACTTTAGTTACAACGTCCAGATTTTGTTTGACTTAAAGAAGCCCTAAAAGCACCATTTTAAAGTCTAACACTATCATAAATACTGAATGAACGCTCAAGAGTGAGAAAAGTACCAAGAACATTGTTTTCGTTTAGACGATTATACGCCTAGATCTAGTGTTTAAATAAAATTTTTGCTTCCTGTAAATGGGTTCGTCAAGTTAACCAAAGTTTCGCTTCATTTTGAATTGTTAACCAAATGCTACGTTGCGTTAATTTGCGCTTTATCGAGGAAGCAATTTTTCCTTCAATTCGCATTAATTTAAGTTGCGTTAATCTTTCAGAAAATACATACTTTATTAGGGTTACAAGCGTTAATTTGCCTATAATTTGAGTTAAATTAAAACGCCAATTTTCCTTCCGTGACACCAATAAGTCTTGTAAATTTAAGTTAGTACAGTGTACTATTCTGGGAAAATAGTTTAAAAGAACATTTACAGGCAGTATGTAGTTTGTATAATGTATGCTTTAGCAAGCAGTGATTTAACTACAAAAGAAACAGAGGTTTTTGTGTCACGTTATTTTGATTTGGACATCAGTTGAACCCCCTTCACACCATTCATGTAACATTTCAAATTACATGTACATATAAATCTGCTTATTTTCAATAAATTGTTTGTGTGAGGGTTTGCAATGAGATACCAACTTCTTATTACATGCTAAAACCAGGAACATGGAACATGCTGGAATGGGGGAGCTCAACATGTAGGTTAGTTTAGGTGTTTTGGGCTGTTCCAGCATGTTTTAGTGTATCTTGTTTGAAAACATACTCAACCTGCGCCACCCTCATTACTCACCCCTTGTTCCTCTCGTTGAAATCTAAATGGGATATTGACATGAATAACAGGGCTCCCACATTAGTGAAGAGTTTTTGGCTGTGGGGAAATCAGGTTAGGGCAAAACTAATAAGACAAGAAGAAGGGGACAGAAGGGAATGCCTGCCAACAGAACAAACTTGTCCTCTTTTTTCAACATTCACCTCCATTTTACATGTAGCATGTTGAAATGTGGTAATACTTGCTTCACAGGCTTAACATACTCAAGATACCTTGTGTTTAACAGGAACCAACATGTCTCGTTCTGCATCAAATACACAGACCAGATCTTGACGGGTGGGGAATGTGTAACTAAGCCCTTCTTCAAGAGGGCCATGAGTTTCCACTGCAATATTGTACAGCTCTCCTCCTGGCCTGAGCACATCAGATGAAACATCCACATGTAGCTCACATAATGCATTGCATGACAGGCATCTATAAAGCCGACCGTCAGCAACAGCTGATTTGGCTGCCATGGTAACTGTTTCTGGTTTAACACCGACCATTCCTGATGGCTTGTAAACATATTGGTGCACTTCAGTGACTAGCTGTGCAGCAATATTGTTTTTCTTTACGAAAAGGTCATCCATGGCTTTCACTAGTCTTTGCAAGTATTTTTCTTGGAGGCATCGCTCCCCACCAACAAAACAGTGTCCGTCACTATCAAATTCAACATAGCGTTTGACTACCTCATTGGGTATTCCCCAGGCTTTGGGAATTAACCACTGAGGAAGCTTGGGTATGGGTTTGCCTTTCACCCCAACAAGCGGGATGAAATGGTTACGCCCCGAACTACTCCAGGCCACCGCCAATGGTTTGTTGAGAACGTTGTCTTTGCTTTTGCACTTTTCTTCCGGGATCAGTGCAGGAAGGAATATTCCTGAATAGTCGCCACTAGACTGCAATCCCGTGACACTGTCTAGCAAAATGATTGGTCTGTGCAGCACATTAGCAAGGCCAAACAGATGAATGTTTCTCAGCCCAAGCCCCTCTCCGGAGGATGGGGGCGGCTGAAAGTATGGGTCTGCTTCAGAAATGATATCCTTCCATTCATCTTCATGAATGAAATCTCGGAATAATCCTTTGTATTTGTGTAATTCATTTTCCAAATGGCTCTTTAGGTTTGCCCTCAGCGCGTGCCAGAAGATTTCTCTTCCAACAAGTGCGCGCGAAATTGCATGAACAAGACAATGCCCGTCACCATCCACATGAACAGGGATCAGTCGGTCCTCGTTGTCGTTAACAACTTTTATCGCCTGTAGGGTTTTATCAAGATATAAATGTGATCCTGTTTTATCCCGCCCATAGCCAGCCGTTTCCACGTGTTCTGACTCGATTTGAAATGCGCGATCCCCCAAAACAGCGCAGTCGAACATGGCACCTTGCCCCATTTCACTTAACAATTTGCCCTCTCCTGTTCTTTTATCCATACCATAATGCGTTAAAAGCGGAGACAGCAGCTTGCAGTGATAGTTTGAATATCCCTTGACTTTCACCAGGTCTGGTGTGGTCTTGGAGGAAGTCTGGCCAAGCAAAACAGAACGTAAAAGACTTCGAAGAGCGATGTCGGGATCTTGGATGTCTTCCACGTTTAACAGACTGTCCTTCGCGTGGTGTTGACCGCATCCCGTACATTCCACGCTTGAACTGGCGTAAGATGGAAAATAAAGTTTTGTTCGACACTCAGGGTCCGGGCAAATTCCGCTGTAAACTCTCAGCCCTCGCCACATCATGAACAGAAACAACAAATGAAAACAGACGAACTTGCTTCCGTTTTCTTGTTCGTCTCTTTTTTCACCCTTGCGCATGGCACGAGTACGCCTGGGAACGAGCCATGAAGAAAAAGATGAAAGATGGGAGGGGTGGGGGTCAACTTTAGGGATGGGACTCATGGGAGGCACTCAGAATTGCCTCTGTGAATATTGTTTCTCCATGAACATTGTTATAAAATACGACAATTCGTTTATTTAAACAATTTGAAATGCAAGTCGAGTACCTAGTTATCAACAGAACAAAGAAATTGTGCAATAACCTATTTCATGGGCTTTTAAAACCCTTTGCATACTAAGGGGGTGGGGGTTATTTTTCACAAAACAGGACCTTTTAAAAGGCTTGTAAGGCAAAAACAAAATCACTTGGGGGCTCACCGGAAGAGGGGCTGTATTTTTATGGACACAAGTTAGTATGTTAAGTATATAAATGCCATTGAAAACACCGTATACAAACCCCTCGTTTGGTGGTGCGGGTTAATCGATGACGTTTTCATGATATGGACGGCTCAGTGAAGAACTCCTTAAGAACTTCAAAAGATACTTCAACTTTATTCACCCAGCCATCAAAATTTTAATACCCATGAATATTCAATGCAATTTCCTCGCATCAGACACTCCCTTCCCCATCCAAACAGATCTCCATATATACAAAGCAGACAGACAAACATCAATTTCTTCTCAAAACTTCATGCCACCCTAACCACACCAAAGAAGCCATTCAGTCTTTTCCTCCGAATCCGCCGCATATGCTCTACCGACACTTTTTTTTTGACAACGGAAGCGAAGAACTCATTAAGCACCTAGTGAAATGTGGTAACAGCCGCTATTCTTCTTCTCTTTGTTGTTGTTGTCTTCCCTACAGAGAAATGAAATCGCCATTCCACGCCATTCCACGCCACGCAACACTACAGTCACCAGATAATAATAATAATAATAATAACTTTATTTAACGAGGGTAAAAACACTTTACAATTAAAAACTGAGAAACTAGTGGCCCTCATTATATTAACGGGAAACGGGAAACTTAACAAAAACAGATCGAAAACCCTTTGTCATATCCTTCAACCCTGCCTTTCCCAAAATATCATCTGTTATCAAGATACTTATCACTATCCTCCAGTCGTCTGCCAACTGCAAGAAAGCCTTCCCTCATCCACTAGTAGCTACCAGTTATCGCCTACCTACAGACGTAACGCAAGTCTACGTGATCTCCTTGTCAATTCCGAGCTAACACAAAACAGGTTCTCCAATCAACAAACTGCTGAAGTTCATAAATACAGCCACTTCTTCAAGAAGGTCAAATGAACTAATATGTGCCCGGGTAAATTAGGCCCGTAGCCCTACAGGGCAACTGCAGCCCGTCTAGGAAATGGTAAACTCTGATTTCAAACCCGGGTGCAGTGGATGTAGGAAAGAAAGGTAAAGTCTGCGTTGCAGACTAGTGGCCTATCAGGCCGAAGCTTATCCCGGTTTCCGTAGCATAAAGCAAGTAGGAGTATTTCTACTCCCCCCTGGATAGAATACTATAAATTCATCGCAGGGTTACACCTCGGTATTAAATTCGTCGGTACTCATGCCTATCATTTATACACATGGGAGGAGACAGGCACTATGAGGGTGTCTTGTCCAAGTCCGCTCGATGCGGAGTCCAGCGCACTAATGATTAGGCATCCGCGCTTCTCCAGTAGAAAGGAAAACCCAAACAGAAAACCAAGTTGGGTGTGGGTAGTAATCCATTCCTGAAAGAGTTATATCCGAGAACCTGAAACCACGAACATAAATCAGACGTCTGGCTGCCTCGCGTCAGTGGCGATACTGCAAGCCCGGGGGGGGGGGGGGCACTCCCCTATATGGCCTATACGGGGACGTGCCGCTGGATAGGGTATGGTTTTGACTCCTCCGGCCCTGAACAGGGTATATGATTTCAAGCTCCTCTGTCCTAAACAGGACCTGAACCTGTCCTAGACAGGGTATGACTGCAAGACTGTCGTCGAGTACCGTATTTATATTGTTTTCTCTTTCGCTTCAATGAAAAGCATATTTTTATTTGGTGGGATCGGTTTTCGGATTTCAATGCGTCGAACATCGCGTACGGGACGCAATCACAAAAAGCGTAAATGATTGTCGATGTTGTCCTCTGTCCTAAATAGGGTCTTAAAATAGGGGGATGTTGTCCTACACAGGGTAGGTATTTTAAGTTTTTATTGTTCTAAACAGGGTCAGGGTTTCAAACCCCCAGCGGCACCCCTTTACCTTATCATAAGTCAAGTACTCCCCCCCCGGGACTGCAAGCAAGCAAAGGATGAGTCGAAGATGAACACAGCTAGGAATCGAACGCAATTAACTAGCAATGGTGTCGAAGAAGAAGAAGAAGAATTTGTAGTTGTTGTTTCTTGCTTCGTGCGGCGTTGTTGCGTACAGCGAGTCTCCGTTTACATATCCTTAATATGTGCCACAGATAAAAAATTAAGAGTAGTGTTCAGACTCCTTTGTCTATGAGGTGATGGCCTCATCAACTATCACCTCACAGAAAGTTCGAGCTTATAAACTAAGTGTTAATTATAATACGAGCCCGAGTTTCTATGAGCGACTATCACTCATAGAAAACGAGGGCTAGAAGTCTTATTGTTTGAGTAGACACTATAAAAGATTCATTTATAACTGAACAGACCAATGGCAAAATGGATTCTTTTTGTTAATTACCTTCCCTCCGGATCGTGTCTGGTTGCTATCGCATTGCTGTAGTCAAAGGAGAAAATAGATCTAGAGTTTGAACAGTTCTTAGTAAGCGGTAGCGAGAAAAGGCGAAGGATCGTACAAGGACCTACAGGATTTCACTTTAACAAGGTTTCACAGTAACAAAAAAGCTAATTCTATAGTCGCACTAGGGCCAACTGGCTTGCAACCAACACTGTCCGAGTTTGCCGCGGTTACCGTAGCGTGAGGTGCTTACAGCAGCCATAGGTTTGGCTCCTGGTGCTTAGGAGTATTTCTTCTCCCAGGCAGTGGATTGGATGTAAGTCCACAGGTTGTGGGAGGGGTGGTGGCCTAGTGGTAACTGCCTGGACTCCGGATCGAGCGGCCCGGGTTCGAGACCTGGCCGGGGTTACTGTGTTGTGTTATTGGGCAAGACACTTCACTCTCATAGTGCCTCTCTCCACCCAGGCGTATAAATGGGTACCGGCGACATAATTTTGGGGAGGGTACCCTGCGATGGACTAGCATCAAATTCAGGGGGGAGTAGAAATCTTCCTACCCGCTTAATGCTACCGAAACCGGGATAAGCTCCGGCAGTATGGGCCGCATGGCTCAAGGCTTCCCCTTTTTCCCAGAGGTTAGAGCCCTACATTCTGTCATGCAGGTTTAATTTCTCCCTAACAGGTCACTGATCACTCCTACATGGGTGGAGAGAGGTAATTTGAGAGCAAGGTGTTGTACCCAGGAACACAAATAATGACCTCGCACAGCCCTTAAATCGGGCCGCTTGCCGATACGGAGCTCAATGTGTTAGCCATTAGGCCATCGCATGTATTAATCTATTCCAAATTGTGATAAACGTTTTTATACAAGACGGTACGTTATTGCTGATTTTGAAATCGATAAATCGTCTGCAAAGAACAGTTTCTCTCACTACACAGCAATACTAGCCGTTAGGGTCACGGAAGCAAAATTAACCTAATTCAACTTGAAATGAATAAAGACGTGGTATTTGATAGCTTTTCTAGGAACACAGCTGATTTTCTTCAACATAGTGAAGACACGGACAGAAGCCATCTGTGCATGCGCATATGAATTGTGTGAATTAAAAGGAAAATAAAGGAAATAGTTAAATTTCATGGAAATAATGTGCGTGTGTCACGCTTCGAATTCCTTGTATTAAAATACCCAGGGCCTCTGAAACAAACTATGCTATATTCATTATACTTAACCACATTATTGCCTTTTATGTTGTTTGTTTGTTGCAGTCGGCTTCAATAATGAGATGTAAATTTTTAGATCGGCGATTTTCCCCCTTTTTTTCACATAAGGACACGCAACTGCGAGAAACTGCAATTTATATTGCGCATGGATTCCGGTCTAACTCCATATACTTGATCAATCGTGCAAGTTAAGATAAAATCTAAATTACATTTTTTTTTTTTTTATTTCCATGCATTGGAAAGCAAAGACACACGCAAACTTCATTCTTTTGTCGATGATAATTTAGTAAAAGGTGCTGGATAATAGTTTAAAATAATGCTGTGCATTGGAACACTAAGGAAAAGCCAGAAAAATAATCTTTCGATTTAAAGCGAGTGGCGATAGGGATCAAGCTTGCATCCACCTACACAGTGTTCGCTGGCAGCATTGAAGACAAAACAAGAACAAATTAGAAAACGCAACTCAAGTGTAAATTGCTCAAATGAATTAATATGCCATGTAATCGATTTGAAATGGTTTTGAAAAAGCGGGCCTGCTTTATCAAGGGAATAGTGCAATGCTGCTTTTGAAAGTACTGTATGTTCAATTCCTCGATTCGTGAAGTATTAAAGCTTGGAGGTGATATTATGCGGTAAAACTATTCCTTTGTTGGCGTGATTAGCTCAAGTAATTGCTTTTTTGCCATTCCCTTTGCTGCAGATGTCTTGTGAGAAGCACTATTGACACATGACAGCTAAGGAGAAAGAGCCAGAATAACCTTTACTCCCACGCAGAGCTGGGCTATATACACTATGCCGCAGCCAGCTTAACCACCACAAAATGCAAGCAACTTACGCCCGCTTTTCACGAAAAACGTTTTATTAAAGTAGAAAACCAGAGCGGTAATGCGGTTTCGTGAAGGGAGCCTAGCCGAAAATCCAAGTAAGTAGCTGAAAATGTTTCGAAAACTTTGGATTTAGTTATTGAGCTACATATCCATTGCATTTAGGAGAGTATTTTCGACAATCTGCTCGCAGGTGACAAAATTTTAGTTCTTCTTTTGATGGATTTTTCACAGGCTTAAAAACTCAGTTTCTATTCACTTTTCAGTACATCATCACATTTAGCCCGTTGCTAAACTACCAAACTCTTCCACTCAGTTTCGATTCCTACATAGCCGTGCAACTTAATCATTTATAACTAACATCATTTGCAACGCTGCTAGCTAGCTTGGCACAGAAACATCAGCAAGCGACACTTTTTTCTTCGCAAAATTGTCGTCCTTTTTCTTTCTCGGTTCTGATAAAAAGTGAATTCTAAAAATATTCTCAAGGAGAAACGAACGAATTCGATTATAGACCTGCTTTTCCATGCTCAACACATCAAACATAATAATAAAAATACAATAAATTATAAAACTGGGAGTCAATAACCTAGAGTTGTTATTTGCATGGCTGTGGAATATGGACTGGGGTGCGTCACGCAAGGCAAGTTATTTCAGTTTTTCGGAGGTGAATAATTCTCCCTTGTCAGAAGACAAGAAAGGCGAATCGCTATGTTAAGCATTATCTCAGTGCAAACACGCAGATGAGTTAAAATAACAAGGAAACAACATCATTACTTATTTAAAATTTATTCCATTTTGGCTCTAAAATACGAAGAAAGCCAGGACGATAAGAAGGCAGGGAAACGAAACAAGCGAAAGTGCACCTTTTGCCTCAAAGACAGCCATTTTGTGTTTTTGATTTTGGTCTTGGTTTTTTTTTTATTTTCATTACTTTACTTGCTGCTTAAGCTGCTTGGAATCTGTTGAGTTTTTAATTATTACCTCAGTGCAAGAAAGTTGCAGCTGATCAAGGATATAAAAATAGAACGGCATAATACAATATCGTGTTGAATTTTATAGGAACTAGAAGTATTAAGCTCCAGTTTTCTGCACATGAAACCTGTTTTGTTGGAGAGTAAACTCACAGTTTTGGTTATTTTATAAAAGTTCAATGGCTAACACAGCTCATGATTAAAGCAATTTTTAGCATGGTCGCTGCATTCACTCGTCTTTATTGAGGAGAACGCCCACCTTGAATCTGCGACTGATTCAAATATCCTCCAAGAAACTTTATTTAACTTGCAAGGTGTACGATATTCGCGACAATGTTCGCCTATTTACAGTTCATTGAAGTTAGTCGTTAGAGTCGTGATAGTCTTCGTTCGTTCCTTCTTTCGTTCCTTTGTTCCTCCGTTCGTTCGTTATTTCGTTCGTTCGTTCGTTCGTTCGTTCGTTCGTTCGTTCGTTCGTTCGTTCGTTCGTTCGTTCGTTCGTTCGTCCTTTTAGTTCGTTCGTTCGTTATTTCGTTCGTTCGTTCGTTCTTTCGTTCGTTCGTTCGTTCGCTCTTTAGTTCGTTCGTTCGTTATTTCGTTCGTTCGTTTGTTCGTTCGTTCCTTCTTTCGTTCCTTTTTATCGTTTCTTTGTTCCTTCGTTCGTTAATTTGATCTTCGGTCGTTCCTTCATTTGTTCTTTCGTTCTCATTCGTTCGTTCTTCGTTCGTTCGCTCGCTCGCTCATTCGTTCGTTTGTTCTTTCGTTCATTCGTTCGCCTTCGTTCTTTTATAGTTTATTTCTTTGTTCGCTCGCTCGTTCGTTCGTTCTTTCGTTCGCTCGTTGGTTCATTGGTTGGTTCACTCCTTCCTTTTGATTCATTCCTTCGTACTTTTCTTTGTTTGTTCATTTATTCTTTCCTACTGCTTCGTTCTTTTACTTTCTCTGCGATACGAGTTAACTTAAATTCATCTGAACCACCACTCAACCTTACAATGATTCAAGCTCATTAACTTTAATGGTTGCTAGGTTAACTTTTCGTTCGCTAAAGCAAAATTTTCTTCCAATCGAAATCTGATTCGTCGTCAGTTATTTCCTCTTCTGTTTTTGTCGTCACTTTTCGTTGTTGGTCTGCCAATAGCGGCGTATGCGAACTATTTCTTTTCTAAACATGAAGTTCTAGATGGCTATAGTATCACATTCTTTCGTGTTTGAAGCATACCCGCGGAGATTTCACTCAGACTTTGTTGTTTCACAGCGTTTTCCGACGACATAACTCACTCCCACACGGTGGACTCACGTCACTGTGAAACACAATGGCGGACTCGTGATCTTTTAAAACCTAAGCGAAAGTCATTAACTTAGAAACCAAGAATTTATTATCAAGTTTATTATTCTGGGCCCTGTCGTTCAAAACGTGATAAAGCTAATCCTGGATTAGCGCCAATTTTGATTCAGTTTTTTTTAACTTCCCAGTGAGTTTTTCTGTTTATATTTTCTGTCTTCCAGTTTTGACATCGAATAATCTCAACTTTCAATCCTGGCCGCTTAATCGGCTTTCGAAAAACTTGGCCTTGAAGTTTAAGGCAACGGTCGAACCGGAATGTAGTCGTGGAATGCAACTGCCCCCGCCGTCGCTTATACCGGCACTAACCTTTGTAGCAACGGTGAATGATTGTAGGTGAATGAAGTAAGCTCCAAAACGGAGCCGAAACAATCACTATGCACCACCTAGTGATTTTGATCAGTGTTTCGCAACACTGTTGAACAATTATGAATCAAAGAACATCTCGAATTTTCTTGTACTATGTTGTTGTCAATTTTATGTTCAGCTGTTAAATTCATTGTTTTCAGTTTCTAAAGATTAAACGACGTACAATTACCTGTTCTGATCAGTTTTTCTGCTTATCCCGGGTTAAAACCTGAGTGAAACCAAATTAATTCCTTGAGAAAGATGTGACATTTAAGGTAATCGCAATTTTTTGCGCATTCTTTCAATAGGAGTCGAATAAGGGTCGAATTCATGTTCTTCCGCGAACCGTTTCTTATTTTTCCTCTATGAAATTTGCTGTGGGAAACAGACATAAGCACACTTCAGCCTAGAGGAATCGTTTAAAAATCAACAAGAATTTCCTTATTTTACCATTAATTCTTTTTATATGCAACCAAGATATTTCGAATTTTATTCAGCTTATAAAAAGTTGTTGGGATTTTATTCGACGCGAAAAGACTAAGGGGAAAAACATGCCAAAATATGAAGTGAGTTTGGGGTCTTTTTTGTTAATTTTATGCGCAGCCAAAAGGGAGGCTTTATTCTCAATGACGTGTAATAGTAACATGTATCTAACGCTCGCATTGAAAGGCCACGTTGAGGACTTTTTGTTACCTCAAATAATGACCAGTGTAAAGCTAAATCAGATCATAAACGTGTTCGTGCTTTTAGATATTGACTTAAAATAGGCCTAGGAAATTGCCTAAATTTAGGAGGCAAGAAGGAAAATGACTGAGAGAGAATTGAATTATCATGGCGGTATCATATACTGGAGTTTACAAGCCGCCATGTTTTCTTCCCTTCTTATTTTTAATTCAATTTGCTTTGCGCCAGACGGAGCAAATTTGAAGGGTGAAGTGACTTTAATACTTTTAAAACAAACCGTAACAAATTCGTGCGTCGAAACCTGTCCTTCACTAAAAGACGCCATATTAGATGAAACAGGAAAAAATACATATCCAGCAAACCAGGTGGAATTAATGCAAAAAAACGAGCAAAGGAGGCCTGCCTCCTGGCCTGGTTCTTTTTTCGAGAGCCTTCAATGAAAGCGTAATTCGCAGAAGAGAAAATTGGTCTCATGGACCTTATTTTTTATTATTTATTTTACGCTGCTTCGCGGGATCATTCGCTCGAAGTACCGTGTGTAGACGGGCTCGCTTCTAGTCTTAATAAATACTAAAATCAATGGCGAATATTAATTTTGTTTTAAAGTTATTTTGGTACGGTGTATTGCACAATACGTTCTGAGGAGTTAACTCTACTTCCTCCTTAATGGTACATTTCTTCTGAAAATGGCGGGAAATTACCCGAAGATTCACATGTGGATTTCGAAACACCGGCATTGAAAACCAAAACGCTTACTGAGAAATTTCAACAAGAAACGAAGCCGTCGCTTTGCAGTGACAAAATGTACTGAAATAAATGGGTTTTGAGCTGCAAAAATTGTGCTTATAGATAACTGTGTCCACAATTCCACTTTATGATACAATTTTAATCATGCTTAACCTACACTGAAATAAAAGTATATCAGGCAGGCTTTGGTCTATTTTTAGAGTTCCTCGCATCTAATGAATAATGCAGTCATTTTCTTTATTTTGTAAGCGACTCGCGTGGGTGGAAAAACCCATGAAAATCGAGCAATAAAATTGAAGCAGTCGACGATGGGAATTCTATATTATAAATGTTCCTTTAAAATGCAGCTGTTTAGACGGAGACAATGTAGATCTCGACAAATAGGACGCAATTTCTTCCATTATCAATAGAAAATCAACCACTTTTATTTTTGGAAGCTAAAAATAACCTTCAGCTTTTTTGTTGTTTGCCGTATAATGAGTTAGTTTTAGTGGGCCGCTAACGGCTCCCCGGCAAAACATTTTCTGCTATAGTCGCTAGCTTAATGTTTTCGATAAAACAGCAATAAATGAGTGATCTATCGGCTCATTCCTGCTTCGTTTTTTCTTTTGCAAGCAAAAAGGCTAAATTCTACACAATGAATTTATGCAATTGTGTCTTCCGGCGAGAGCGAAAGATGATGCAATAGTGATCATGTATTCCCCGACTTTTTATATTTGGACGGATTTTTATGTGGTTTGTTTTAAATGCGAAATCTTTTAACGGCAGACTCATATTTATGTCTGACAGTTGAATATTCTGGGGAATTATACGAAAAGATAAAGTTCGACTTCGCAGTCATTTTAATTTCAAGCACGAACCAATAGAAAGCCAGATATGATCAGACTCGCTACCCACCACCCACGCACTCTACTGTTAAGAAGCGAAAAATTAGCATCTTAGCTGGTTTTTTATCGCTTGACACGCGGTAAATATATCTCAACGAACTCCCTCGCTTTTCTACGGAGTTCAAATCTTATTTTCAAGAGGAATTCCCGCACAAGTGGAAGCCCTCTTCGGCTTCTAGGGAGTGTAATCTACAAGACGCCATAAAAATGACGGAACAGGGACGATTTTTGCAAGTCTTTCACTGTGTGAATTGAACAGCGCTTTAGAACGTAGTACTCTCGCACAAAAATCTCTTGGACATCGAAGTTGTGCTTTTCCTTGAAGATTCTGGCTCGTGGTTTCAACACCAGGCAATTTTACAGCATCTGCGTGTACTTAAAAAAGGAAAACTTAAAAGACAGCCTGCTTCATGTAGTTATCACTGACACCTGAGTGTATGCACTCCGTCAAGCTATCCTGGCGTAAGTTTGTAAGTTGGAAAGGGTCAAACTGTTTTATTATTTAATGTCACTACAGAAAACTCTTAAACAGGTTTCCTGCTTTACTAAGTGCGTTAAGTAAAGAACTGTAATGTAGGAGAACCCGTAAAACAACAAATGGAAAAAACATGAACGGGCAGGCCGGGTGTCTTGAAACCGAGGTTGCAGTAGACTTGATGTAGTATGCGACCATGATGGTTTTTTAAATATTTATTTTTTTGCTCAGTATAGTTAAACTGCGAATCAATAGAATTAATCAGGAGATATCACTGCAGATAAATTTAAGATTGCTATGAGAAAATCTTTTTGTTGCAAGACGGATTTGAATTTAGGGATTCGTAGCAAACTTCATTTCAGCTCGGAAGGCTTTCCTTCTGAATTATATACTTCACACGGTCTAGATAATATACTACTTTTACAACAGCAAGTTCTAATATCTTGGAAGAAGAATACTTGCTGACTAAAACAGCCTTAAATGAACGTAAAATGAATCAAATTTGATGACATTGCAGTGGAAGAAGTCAACTACTAAATATAAAGCTGAAGACGGCCGTCGCGAGCTTTGAGAAGGATCTCCTCTTCAAAGGGAACATTTTGGTGAGTTTTAACTATCAATAGAATGCTTTGATGTGAAAAATCTAGCATGGCATGCTTGCAAACTGAGAAAAATCTTTTACAGCGAATAATTTAAGGATACCAGAAGCGTCGAGCAAAATTATACACCACAAAAACTGAGCTGCATCGCAGGTGAAACTGCGGTTTTGCCATTTACAGAATTGCTTCGAGGTCGTTTAGCGCTAGAGAATGCAGTTTTCGTGTTTTATTTGGGGCCACATCGATTTAGAAAGGAAAAGAATCTCACCAACTAGATGGACTATGATAAATACGAAGTTTCTGGTCAAAACGTAGTACTGAAAATAAGAAATAAATGTCGGATACTTCCGAGGATGATGTCTGCTCTTTAACAATAGTCAGCCAAAGATATTCGACGTGCTAGAATTTCCGGCCGATTCGATTCGAGCCTTCCAAAGACTTCACTCAGTCTTTATGAAGACTGTAGAAAGTACTAGAAACAAGACAGTACAGTTAATGGTGTAAAACTCTGCTCAGTGCGTCAGGGAACATTTCAGTCAAAGTAAGGCTTAATAGTTTCATGAAAGTTACTCGAGTACGATTTGAAAATCAGTTGTCAGTGGTTCGAGACTTGCTCAACTCAATTCAGTTCTAAGTTTAACGTAAGAAAAACGATAGATGATGGCCAAGTTTTTAAATAAAAGGTACAGTTTCGCCATGTAGTAAAAATTGAGTTTGTATTTGCATCAGGACGCACCGTTTTGGAGTCGTAGAACACTAAAGACCGTGTCGAAAGTTTATCTGTTGTACGTGTACTTGAAATGAGTTCGCGGTCATGGCTAGGAATAAGATTGTATTTTGTTCTGGCTTTTTATTCGTCTTCCTTTTACACTGTTAGATGGTTAATGGACGTAAAGGATGGAGAAAAAAAGAAAAATTTGATCTAAACATGTACATGCAATCGCAACGTTTCACGAAGAATTTGCCTGAGTTATTCAAATCGAATCGAAAGGACAAAAATGGCGTTTGCCGAAAACACCATTTCTGTCGATTCGAATCGGTTTAAGATTGCTCAGATTTAACTAGGATATTTCATATTACGACTTAAAAGTCAATTCACAAGATTAAAAGCACCTTTTCGTAGTCGGCAAATCCATGAAACTCAGACAAATGAGCCAAAAGTCGACTTTCCGTATCCTTGTCATTACACGCCCTAAGCTTGGCTTGGCGACGATATTCCGCCATCAAAAAGCAAAAAGGAGACTCAGTGAAATGCTAATAAAACACTAAAAGATCACTGATATAGTTTCACTAGGCGTTTTTCGGTAAATAATTGAATTATTCTATTTTAAAAATGGTAGATAGAGGTAAAAGATAGAGACAAAAACAGCGGAATCTCGATTTCTTGAACCTCCAAGGGAAATGAAAATCGGTTCGAGAAATCGGGAGTAAAATTACACTGTTTGACCTAGGGAAGGAAAACCACTTTTGGTTCGAGGGGAGCTAGATGGCGCAGTGGTGAGAGCACTCGCCTCCCACCAATGTGGTCCAGGTTCGATTCCCGGACTCGGTGTCATATGTGGGTTGAGTTTGTTTTTGGTTCTCGTCCTTGCTTCGAGGGTTTTTCTCCGGGTTCTCCGGTTTTCCTCCCTCCACAAAAAACCAACACTTCTAAATTCCAATTCGATCAGGAATACACGGCCCACAAGCTTCTAGCTTTAATCCTCACCGTGTATAAATAAAGGTAATTCATTTATTTATTTATAATCGAGGGTTCGAGAAATGGGGATTTCACTGTAGATCTTTATTGATTTGAGAAGAGTAATATACAGTGCACAAGCATCATGGTGAATTTGTTTGAGTTGTATAAACACTACTCTTGTTGTTGGTTCGATCCGATTTGAAATCGAATTAAACTTCGATGAATCATGTATTTCATAAATTAACCTGAATCCACAAGATTAACAAAATCTTTCTCTAGTTAGCAAAACTAGGAAAATCATTTGGGGAGCAGGATGGCGCAGTGGTGAGAGCACTCGCCTCCAACCAATGTGGCCCGGGTTCGATTCCCGGACTCGGCGTCATATGTGCGTTGAGTTTGTTGTTGGTTCTCGTCCTTGCTCCGATGGGTTTTCTCCGGGTTCTCCGGTTTTCCTTCCTCCACAAAAAATCAACACTTCCAAATTCCAATTCGATCAGGAATACACGGCCACACAAGCTTCTAGCTTTAACCTTCACCGTGTATAAATAAAGGTAATTCATTTATTTATTTATAATCGAGGGGTCGAGAAATCGGGATTTCACTGTAGATCTTTATTGATTTGAGAAGAGTAATATACAGTGCACAAGCATCATGGTGAATTTGTTTGAGTTATATAAACACTACTCTTGTTGTTGGTTCGATCCGATTTGAAATCGAATTAAACTTCGGTGAATCATATTTCATAAATTAAACTGAATTCACAAGATTAACAAAATCTTTCTCTAGTTAGCAAAACTAGGAAAATCATTTGGGGAGCAGGATGGCGCAGTGGTGAGAGCACTCGCCTCCAACCAATGTGGCCCGGGTTCGATTCCCGGACTCGGCGTCACATGTGGGTCGAGTTTGTTGTTGGTTCTCGTCCTTGCTCCGATGGTTTTTCTCCGGGTTCTCCGGTTTTCCTTCCTCCACAAAAAATCAACACTTCCAAATTCCAATTCGATCAGGAATACACGGCCACACAAGCTTCTAGCTTTAATCCTCACCGTGTATAAATAAAGGTAATTCATTTATTTATTTATAATCGAAGGCTCGAGAAATCGGGATTTTACTGTAGATATTTACTGATTTGAGAAGAGTATGCACAAGTATCATAGTGGAATTGTTTGAGTTATAAAAGCCATGATAGTTGTCGATTCGATCCGATTTCAAATCGAATTTAACTTCGATGATTCATTTGTCTTAACAAAATCTTTCTCTAGTTGGTAAAACTGGGAAACTCATCTTTAATTGGCTCTGCTTTTCTTTGTCATTGCACGCCCTTAGTAAGGAGTGGTGACATTTCGCCATTATACTGCTCAAAGGAAATATGTTGAAACACTAAAACATCAAGCAACGAACTTTCCCTTATTGGTGTTTTTCGGCGAATACTTCATTCAATCTATTTTAAACTGGTAAATGGAAGTCAAGAATAGAGACAAATAGATTTACATTGATTTGAAAAGGAGCCGGATCGAGTTCTGTTCCAGTGTCATGGAGAATTTGCTCGAGTTATAAACGCCCTTGTTGTTGAGTTTGTTGCATGGTGGTTCGATCAGATTTGAACTCGAATTTAACTCATGGATGATGCATATACTGTAGGTTATTCTACAAGTCTAACAACATCTATTCTAGTCAGCAAAACCTTGAAACTCCAGAAAATAAACCACGTGTTAAAGTTGGCTCTGCATTTCTCAGTCATTTCATGTCCTCAGCTTTAGGTGTGGAGAATATTTGGCCATCATCATGATAAAGCAGAATAAAAAGCTAGTGTAACACTAATATAAAATATCCCTTGGCATGACATTTTTTGTCAAATAATCGAGTCAGTTTTATATCATACAAAGTTGCCACAAATTCTTCGCTGTTTTCTCAAAACCTGATTTAGTCTCGGCTGTGCGAACTTCTGGGTTTGAGATTGAGACAAGGAAATCTTTCTTGCGAGTCTTTTTATTCAGTTTTACTTCAGAAATGAGGTTTTCAAAAGACTATTTACAGCGATTAAAACTACAGTTCAGGCTCGCAAAATATACCTCTCTCGGTATAAATAGAACAACCGTTTTATTTTTTCGCTCTGATTATTCATACCACCATGACCCTCAAGCCATCAGGAGAAGTCCATTTTATGAATTCACGTATAATACAAATAAATGCGGGGGATGTTGGTACGATTCACCCATCAAATGCTTGACAGGTGTTACATTATGGCGTAAAAACGTATGTAAAATTTCTGCCAGTTTTGCCTTCTGGAACGAGCCACGTAATCACTTAAAAGCTACGAGATAGAACGCCAACCTTCTCCCAGCTCTTGAGAAGTAGTTCGTTCGGGGCTATTAAGCTTAACGAAGTGGTCGCTGTTTGCTCAAAGATCGGATAGAATTTCTGTAGTAGAACGTACGTTTTTGCTGTCTTTCGACATCTTACTCTTGAAATGTAAACCGGTTCGGGGTTTTGTCGTTCAAAAGATGAGACAATTTGAGCGCTTGTCTAGTCGAACTTTCGCAGCTCGAATGCTGATTAAGTCAAAATTTCGCTTCAGCAAAATCACGTTAATTTCGGGCTCATGATGAACTTCTAATTCCTATTTAAACGAAAATAATGAAAACAGTTGAACTTCGCTATCGCGATCTCTTAAAAGAGACGAAAAATAGCTCGAGAAAGTGGGGAGTTCAAGATAAATGATAGAAAATGGCTGAAAAAGCAAGTCCTGGTGAAATGGACTTGGGTAACTTGAGATAAGCGAGGTTGAACTCAGGCTGTTTGTCATTTCTATATGCACAAACTAAGGAAGTTTATTTCTATTTACTCTGACTTTATCTCAATGCGTTTGTAAGCATCTTACCGGGCAAAATTTTATCTGCAGAATCGTTTGAAGGCACATGAAGAAACCAGAAAAGTGCTATTTAGAAGAATTTGGACATATGCATAAAAATCTACAATCATTCCTCGATGGTGTTTGGAAGTGTGAAATGTTGCCAAGTATTTGACTCCATTCGTTATATTGTTTCCACAATGGAGTTGAGTCAGTTTGTACAGAAGAATCTGATCTTACACAAGGGCAGACCGAATGTAGTGAGGTCTGTTCAAGATTTTGCTATAACAAACAAAGCTCGTTTGTTATATACAGCCAAAGTAAAAACAACACGACAGAATGTTATTTTTGCCAAAAAAAGTCTGGGGGAGGTCTCAGGCAATGTTCGCTCTTTCATATCAGTTTCTATCTTCAAAAATATCATCTGGGCGTGTGGTGTATCCTAGAATACCTTTCGGTGTTCTCAAACTAAAACAGTTTATAACTAGAAGCAATGTTGAAACTCAGGTTGCCAAATTTATAACTGTTTTCAAAATGATATGTTATTTTAAAATTTTCCGATTTTATACAGATGCAGCTAAATTTTAACTTAAATCTTAGTATTTTAAATATTCTTTTTTAATATTTGTTTACTCTATTTTGGGTATTGTAAGTTTTTTTTGTGACTTTTTAATTATTACTTTTTACTAAGGCCTCGGTTGATAACAGTTTTAAATGTAAAGCTGATGGAGTTACCCTATTTAAATAAAGGCTTACTCACTTTATTTCCGCTTTTATAGAAAAACGCTTACAAGAATGCAAAAGATTGGGGGAGGGGGGATGGGGAAGGAGTGTAACTAACCTATCCCTGAAAGGGCGTGACGCATCCTAAGAGAAACCTACGGGAAACCCAACCAGACTCACCCCTTTCCCGGTCGCCCCCGTTACCCTGGGGTAAGCGAGCAGCTCTTCATACACCTTTTTTTTACTTAAAAGTCAAAGAAACCTCTTTCATACCTCGCGACGCTCCTAAGTCAAAGAAACATTAAACGGTATTGAAATCTTAGGGCTCTGTTTGGAGTCAGTTAGCCTTTGTGGAACGTTGGTTGATTTCCCAACTAATTTTTGTAGCAACCTGTCGTAGATCAAGTATCTCCACCATTTTAGTTGTTAATTATTATTCAACAGATGCGCGCGCTGCCCATATATGGTCAAAATGTTAACGATATCTGTCATCCGTACATAACATATATCCTGCGATATTCGTAGGTTGCGAAGATTCGTCCGAAATCTTGTAAAGCGCTGCATAATTACAGTTTTGCTATGTGCAAAATGTGTTTCGTTGACAATTTGTTGAATAATAAAACAATTATCCTGCTCAATCTTGCGGAATATCGTCTGATTTTAGCCAACTCGGCCCACGGCCTCGTCGGCTAAGTATCAGGCGATATTCCGCGCGATTTCGCAGGATAATTGTTACAAGCGATGTTGGAGTAGTTTTCAGTTGAGTGTGGAAAGTAATTCGCATTTTCTTTGGTTTTGCATTACTAAGCTACTTCCATAAACAATGCGAAGTAATACGGAAACCATCAATTACACGATTTCCCGCATTTCGTGCAGGCTACATGTACTTGCTTCGAGTTTTGATTGGTTCACTAGATTGCCTGTGTTGTTCGTGATTGGTCAAAGTGGTTACTTTGGTTGGGTGCTGCGACACTCATTTGAAAACTGGCAATACCAATACTTTAAGTGTCCCCGATGGATAGTGCTACTCAGGCCTGCCAGCAAGGATGTTCAACAATAGGCTTCTTTCGATATATTAAAATTCAGCTTGGTAGCGAGGCCTCGAGGACACAAACAAAAGAAATGAATAAACGTGCTTTGAAATTTCTTTTGTTTGTGTCTTCTAGGCCTTGCTACCAGGCTGAATTTTATTATATCGAAAGAAGGCACAAAATACTTTTACGACAATGCATGTTTTATGTCAATATTTTCAGGTGTTGCAAGACAAGATACAGATAGAGTTTGGAGCTTGTTCTGCACTCAGTGTCATATGATGAAAGTCTTGAATCACGCTCTTTATGAAGTGTGATTGGAGACTTTTATCGTGATCTGAGAGCATTTACACACAGCTTGGAAGAAACATGCATTAACAACGACACGAGTTTTAACATGGTTTGTTTAATCGATCATCAACCTGCTAATAATCAATCAATCAATCAATCAATCAATCAATCAATCAATCAACCAATCGCTCGATCAATCAATCAGCTAATCAATCGATCACTTAATTATAAAATCATCTTATTAATAATAGCGTGATTACTACATTTCGCCTTCGTTTCATGGTTGTAATTTAAGTTTAGATTGATTATAGTATCACAGCCAGAGCACTTCATGTTAAAAAGTGCTTCAATGGCAGTTTGAAACTCCCTTGAAAAAACGTTAGAGAAGGTTTAAAACAAGAGCTAAGTATAAACCCAAAATGGAGTCATCTTTTACTTAGGATCATTGCTCGGATTATAACTTCCTTGGTTATGGTCAAACAAGAAGGCAAGCAAGTAGAGCTTTGACACTAGAAAGGTCGCGTGAATATGGCGATGTTTTACTATGTATATTTGTGTTCTACCATAACTATTTCATACAATGTTTCCTCGTTTTCAATTTTTAGTTTCTGTCAAACTCTAGCTATTACTGAATTTTAACTGTGTATGGCCTTAGCCTTATAGCACTGGACGCTTTTTTATTTGTTTCTGTGTTGTATTTGTGTATTGTATCTTGAAACGATAGCGGCCTAATGATGTTTTTATCCTGGATAATGAGTAGTTAGTATTTCTAATATAGCTCCCATTAATTACTTCATGCAACCAATACTTAAAGATGATTAATATACTGAACATATTGCTCAGATATATAAATGATGCACCATTTGCAAGCAAGAGTACAAATAAAACACGTTGTTATTGATGTTTGTTGTTGTTGTTGCTATAACACACCTTTGCCATTTACTCTTAACAACTATCAGTCACTGTAAATAATAAGATTTAATCGATCAATTAAACCAATCAATCAATCGACCAGACAATCAATGGGGTTCACAAGCTTAAGGGGGCATTATACCTGAACTTGAATGGAATTTAAAGAGGTTCAAAGTAGGGATCGAAGAAAAAAAAATACAACTTTCAAAGAAACTGAAAGTATCCACGTAGGGCATCTATTGTGTTTAATCCTGTCCTTCTTGATCACGTATTGCGACTACGGAGAAAGTGAGGTCTTAAGCACTTCTTTTCCGCCTCTTTTCCAGGGAGCAGGGATGGCACAGTTATCTGGCATCACATTTGGGTTGAGTTTGTTGTTGTTTCTCGTCCTTGCTCCGAGGGTTTTTCTCCGGTTTTCCTCCTTCCACAAAAACCAACACTACTAAATTCAATTCGATCTGGAATCAGTGGGAACAAGAAGGGCCATTATGTGGAATATGCCACTGTAAATTCTCATTTATTTTTTTTATCTTACACATGAAAATGGCAGGTAGTCGATACCCTTTTAAAAGCAGTTTTATTATCTAAAGGAACGTTACTTTGCTTTTCAAGAATTTGGGCTTAAATTTGAAAAGGGGTTTTTGCGAATGAAAGTTCGTGTAGGATTCGAATACCGCATTGTAAAACTGTCTTAACATAACAGTATGAAACACAAACGAAGAAATTCAGTCAACAGGTGAACATCAAAAGCCTCTGAGTATAATGTAACGACATACAATGCTAAACAAACACTACCACAGGGTTTCTTCAACAGAAAGAAGTTAATATAATAATAATAATAATAATAATAATAATAATAATAATAATAATAATAATAATAATAATAATAATAATAATAATAACAATAATAATAAAAGCTTTTTTTTAACCTGGAAAGAAATCTATCAGCATTTATAAAAATGCGGGTCTTAACAAGATGTCCAGTAATAAAATCTAAGATTGGAATTGCATCAAAGATTGGAATTACTTCTTTCTTTGAAGGAGCAGTGTCACCAAGATTTAGTGCTACTTGAAAATCCAATGAAGGTGTTGGTATTAATAAATTATCCAATAATAGTGGCCTGGCCTTGCTAAAACGATCTGCACTAGTCATGAAAATTGTTAAACAGTGATGTGACACCGGTAGAAAAGAAAAGCCCTAAAACTTGAAAAGTCAGGCAGACGTTTTCAAGTTGGACAGTTTTACAGATTACAGTCTATTCCCATCTTGTTTAAATACCTGACGACTATACTGCAGCCCCTTCAGTACAGCGACCCACTTATGAGATCATTTAGGGATTCTTCATATCCTACAATATAACTACATTACGACATTTACTGACCAACGTTTAAGATAACGATAGACAGGGAGCAGGTGATAAGATCAAATGCTCCGACTGCCAGGCCTCTTCCATTGGAAAGACGCCTTACCAAGAGACTGACTGAACTCAAACGAGCAACGAGAAATGGTGATGTCAATAATCACATTTCTGAACATCATCGACTGGGACTCTACTGAATGCTTAACCTACAGGACAAACTATTTTTAACGACTGACTCTAGAAAGCTGGTAAAAAAGCGGACGAACAGATAGAACGACCCAAATTTTTCTAACAATAGACGGACGAAACTGACCAGCTACTGTTGACAAACTTTACACGAGTCTTAACTGCTTCAATCAGTTTCAATGGGTCCGACTTCATCATCACCATCTGTTTGCCTAAGATGCCCGGCCAGTTTAGCAACAAGGGGGCAGAATGTTCTCGAAAGTGTGAGTTGGTAATAGATATACAGTAACATCATCGACTGACGACAACTTTTCCCTTCACTCTGAAGATGACTTCCGCTTAAGTTGTCGAAACGTAAGTTATGAACAACAGTTCTTTCTAGTTCTTTCTAACTCATCCGGACGATCACACTATAGGAACTGGCGTCAAGTTCATAGGCGTACGAGGCGGGGGGGCGAGGGGGGCTGCAGCCCCCCGAGTGCCGAAATTTTTCGGGCAAAATGCTTGGAATTCGGGCAACAAGCCTAGAGAAAAAATAGAAAACAAGCCGACAAATCTCAACAGGACGTTCAAAACGAATTACATCAACAGAAAAAATGTATTGGAAATATAACTTTGTGGTTCAAAAGTCTAACTGATTTCTCATGTCAATTGCTATAATCTCGTTCGATTTTCCTCGCAAATTTTGTGTTACTCCACAGTTTGATTCAGTTACAATCATTTTGAAGTAAGAAGGAAATTTGCGAGGGTAACCAGAAGTAAGGATTCTCCGTAGCTCGACCGTTTGCGCACGGTGAATCCAGCCTAAGACCTTGAAACAAACTAGTGCTTTGACTCAAATGTTAAGTCGTAAGGCCTAGCTCAAAACTTTTAACCAAATGTTTTAACCCATTTACCTGACATGCACGCTTTTACATATCTTTCAAGTGAGGGAATGTAAATTGGCTGCCCGAAAATACGTTAGATTTTGCTGAACTCAGGAGTGGATAAATAATAATTATATTTCCGAAGAAAAAAGATACAGTGCATTGACATCTTCGGGCAACACCACGAAATTAATAAAAAAACACGATCGTTTCCTTAAAGCAAGCAGGCAAGTCGAGGTTTGTACACAACTATTTCAATGCACGTTTCGTTATCCATTTAAAATGCCTTCTTATTCGGCTTTCAATGCATGTCATTTTATTTTTCGGGCAATTAGGTCTCCACCCCCCAGGTCCGAAGGTGCCCGTACGCCTATGGTTAATTGGGAAACTTCCATTACTTTGCGCACTTTCATCTTTAACTTCAATGGGCCACCGGGATATGCGTCGGGATGATGACGTTGTTGGAAACTCGTCACGTTTCCGGCAGCTTGCAAAGATGCCTTTTTTTCTTAAGGGAGATACGTTTTTTTTGTAGTATAAACTATTTTATTTTCTACTTTGAGGATAAGCTACAGGTAGGTAAAGACTAAACAGAATTGTCTGCACACGTCACTAAGAAATAATGGTGGTTTTGTCCTGAAGATCTAAATAATCCCATCAGCTGGCTTTAAATGAAATGAACACCCTTTTCACAGAAATAGAACATTTTTTGGAAACGTTCAAAACAGTTGATAATACGCCATGGGCTAAGTTTTGTTCAAAAGGCTATTTTGGTGGGCTAATCTTCAGGTTAGCTTATGTTTAGAGGTTTTTATGGTCAGGATTACATGCGAAAGAGACTTGTGACGCACACAAACTGCTGCAGCAAGGCTCCTGCAGTAGCTAACATTCGGAGGCTTTATTGTTGGAAGAATTCTATTGTTCTTTAAGAGCTAAGACTTTATATAAGTCCATACCTTAATTTTCGAAAATGACCTAGTCCTGAAAAGATTTTTGCATCTAAAATTCGAGGGTCTCATTTTCGGAAGTGTGTATGTGTGGAGGAGGGCGGGGGAATTTTGCGGTAGTAACTCAACAGATCAAAAAACAAATAACAGTACTCGCCCATAGATAATTTTTGTCCTCTTCAGAAATTGTTTTGGGCTGTCATAACGTTGGATAGGCGCAGGGGCAGGATCTGGTAGAAGGATATTAGAGATGGGCGATAACTACCCCTCCTCCAAATTTATCACTGGCGCAGGTGCATGTAATTATTTACCTTAACAGAATGATAGTGAAAATTCTTCCAATCATCAGCCGCCATCGGGAAGCTTTGTTTGACTATGTATTGGCATTCAGAGAACTGTCCTTCTCATTTTCGACTGTGTAGCTTGTTACTTTGACTTTTCCGTTGACCCTTACAAGCACGTAAAATCTTAAAGCACCTTATAAGGCAACTAATTAAAAATATCTCTCCGCCTGATTTGGAGCTTCATCTTTTCGCGGTACAGTTCACTTCATCTGAATGACCTGGCTTGAATTGTTTTTAAGTCAAAATAGTAAATTCATACATTTTTGGTATATGTCTTATTTTGTTCTCTATATATCCTGTAATGTTTCTATAAAGAGTCGAAATTAAACCCATATATCACAGAAAACGTCAATTGTTTTAAGCAACACGCAACGACAACACGCTTTAACGAATCAGTGAGCCATGTCACAATGTTAAAAAATCCCTTGTTTGGTTTCCAATTTTCTACACCTAAATTTAAGGGGGGTCCTTCTTAACTATTTATCTAAAGTTTCAAAAACGTGAAAAATCAAACTTTTGATAAAAGAAAACTTTGGATCAGAAACCACTTGAAAACCGTACACTTTCGTGTGTAATATCTCTGCACCGCACAGGCTTGCAAAAATACTGCAGAAATTCAATAAATAATTTACACCTATGCTACAAAAGAAGAAAATAATGAAAAACATGAAAAAAGGAACATTTTCCGAGTCCTGGATTTCATGCTGGACACGAAAATGATTTATTTCGGGTCCGGTTCATGCTGGGCATGAACCGGAAATAAACCGTTTTCATGCCCGGCATGAAAAATGAGTTTTTCAAAACGGCTCATTTCCGGTTCATGCTGGGCAGTTATCCCTTTCGGGCGGAGCCTCCCTGTATAGGCAACTATAGGGAGTACGCCCCCGGGATATGATCTAGATGAAAGCCAAATTGTTAAGTAAGACATAAATCATTTCTCAGAGTACAGTCATTACTACTCAGGGAGAGCGGAGATATCAATGTTTATAAAATGATCGAGGAATTGCGCGCACTTTGATTGGTCAGTTCGAATTCATTATAGCTCCGTAAAGCACGCGGCTTACGTCACGCGCGTTCTTTATCGAGTTATAATTTGTATTACCTATCGGAACCAGCTGGGAACTTAAGTTAACTTCATCAAAACTTTTGACATTGTTTGCATTAAAACTGGTGTGAAACCGGAGCAACCTGCCTAACCTGACTCGGTTGATGACTAGTTTATGGCCCAACCGGAAATAAAATAGGGCTTTCCACTTTTATGAAAGGGTTATTTTTGGAGAAGAAATTCTACACTTGATATTAAAATAATATAACAAAGGCGTTTATGGCTCCAGTCAAATATGAAGATAAAGCAAATAAATGTTACTTCCTTTATTTAATGCTTTAGTCGCACGATAGTTCTATATATATAAATTTATTTTTATCCCTTTACTTTGCACACTCCTTCTTGCGAAACCCAGTGCAATCGAGGACTATATGCAACTGTTTAAAATAGGGTTTGTTAGCAGCTAATAGCTTCAACTACCGTTGGTGACCATGACCAAATTGTCGAGATTTGTTCATGCCTCCTTGGCAGTTGGTCCATAGTTCTGCAGCCCAAACGAGTACAGCAAGCTTGAACCAAAGGCAACTACAAGCTAGAAATCGTCAATGACCCAATCTGCCCACTATAAAGGTTTCTATTCACGTTTCTGCAACTTAGTTATGTTTAAAGTATAACTAAAAGTACGTTTTAGCAACCAAGTATCACTACATATGAGTTGTGCTTCTCCTCAGTTGGTGTCAGACTTAACAAAAAGGGGAAGAAACAGTGGGGAAATGCAGCTTTCAGGTAGTATATACAACTTCGAGCAAGCAAGCCTCTAAATTTGGTTTCTAACTGTTTCAAACAGTTCTAGTTGTAGCTAAAGTCTAGCTTGATCTAAAGTGATCAAAACTCGTTGAATATCCCATAACTGCACGAGGTTCTGCTCTTCAATCTAAATCTTTAAGATGCTTTATCTACCAAACTTAGCATGAACAGTAGAAAGGGCTGTGCAAATGTAAAATTCCACTGCCTATTTGTGTAAACAGATAACTTTTCATGGTAATCCTCTAAAGAGAATCCTTAACATTACCTGGAATGCAATTCCGGCCAACTACAAGTTAAACAAGATTCTTACTTTATAATATAACAAAGGTTACTTTGCGGTAAATATCACATCCAGTTAACTTCATACACTCAAAATATTTTTTAAAAGACTGAATTTTTTTCATCTGCACACTAACTTGTAACTATCTCATCAACCAAAATGCTTGCAAATGCTATCTTCAATTCTCTTTTGAGCACTGATGTTATCGTGACTTTGTGATATTTGGATATCAGCCTTTGAAATTATAAAAGACCTCTTTTGGAAAGCATGATTTGCTTTTTTATTCTCGAGCATTTATTTACGTAGTATTTACGACTTTGCATCTCGGAATCAAGCTTTGTAAAGTGGAACTAATTACATTGGTCTCAGGAAAAGTTAACATGCAAACAACAACAACTGAACACAACGGAAAGTAACGTCTATTACTTCTGTAAAACTGGCTGCCTTTTGATTGATCGTCAACAATTTAGAACGAAACCTCTTTTAGAACGAAACCTCTTTCATATTATTAAGTTCAAACCTTAGTATAAACTAAATGATAAATGATTGCAACAGTGCATACAACGAGCTAAGACATTTGTGGAACATTTGTCAACAAGAATGTTGAATACATGATTGCCTTGGATCAAAACATATAAGTGCCACATGCAGACAAAAGAGACTAAGCTAAAGTTTTACTATCTTTAATACTAGCAGCATTCCCTGACAAATATTAAATTTACCCTATGTTCCTGCCTACGACTAAATTAAATTCCAATCTCTTAATTTCAGAGTTCAGTCATTTCTTTCCTCAAGTCGATCTGCAAAGCATAAAGTACGACAAAACATTAAATGGAGACCTTTAACTGACTTGCTGCTAAAGTAAAGAGGTTAAATAATCTGATATAAACGAGAGGTTTTCTAAAAATTATCTCATCGATTTTAGGACAGAACTGTTTTGTAGCTGAATATGTAGAGACTGTTTTTGGCTCAAATTGACACTGATATACAATTTCACTGCTAACTGTAGTTTACTGTTTTCTTTTTCGTCGCGGTTGTTGAAACTCCATATCATCCGTTACCACAGCATACAATTTTAGTGAATCTTACTACGGAATCGAAGTTAAGCGAAATTTGGGTCACTGCAAAGGATTATAACATGAAGCAGTAAAAGAACATGTAAACAGCAAAACGTTCCATCAAACGAAAGGGTTACAAAGAGGTTAACCACGTGCTGGTTCCCAAAAAAGTTGATCACGGGTACATAAGTAGAGGGATGTAGAAAAACAGCGTTAACATAAGTAGAGGGATCTCAGTTTATTAGTAAAATACAACTATAATAGTAAATAGTTTGTATATGAACAACGAGCCAGAGAGGTTTTCGATTATTCCTCCACTAAGTGATGATAAAGAACTAAATCTTCTAAAGCACTTAAAGAAACGCATTATCTCGTTGAGTTATATACAACGAAACCTAATTCGTACTGACTCTGCCTCTGTAGAACTATCCTGAGGTAATGAAATATTCCATTGCCATCAGGAGTCCAAAGGTGCAACTGAAATGCATGGAGGTATATTTAAGGACACACGATGTTCTAAGAGAACATTTGTTGATGAGAAAACAAACTCTGTGACAAATTCATGGAAAAAATAAAGAAGAAAGAAATTGGTCTGCATTAAACCTCAGCTAGCTTATGGAATAATAAATCATTCATGTTTAGAGGTTTTCGTTTAAATGAAATCTCAAGCATTAACCGCAATAGGCCGAAGGCAATGAAAACTGCTCTGAATGGTGTTACTTTGATTACATTTTACCTCGCCTCGTGGACCACACAAACAGTAATATTTAAGAAATCTCTGAATGCCTACAACTTCAAATTTGTATACAGCAGTTGTTAAAAAATATCGGTCTTTGTATCTGACAAAAACAATCTTGAGTGACTTACTAAAGCCGACAATGACTACAGAAATACAGACTCGAATACCAGAGTCATCTACTGATACAAAATATTGGCTCGAAGTTAGAACGATTTGTGGTCTCCAGCAAGGGAACAAAATCTTAGAAGAGTGGTTTTCTTTTTCTAATGCAAATATTCCAATGAAATCAGTCTCCGTATCCATTTTCTTTACCCAGACCAATGCTAACTGCGTGTTGACATCACTCGATTTAAGTCAGATAGTATACGTGCAAAATTCTGATATACACGATAATTCAAATTTTTTACAGACGTTTGATGCACAGTTTCAGCTGATAGAAATATCTCACACCGTCTCACACACCTAAACATGCTCATGTACCTGTTGACCTCATCTCAGCCTCATCTTGTGGAAACTCCTTATCATGGAAATTTGTTTCTGTGTCAAACTAACTTAGTAAATTTTGTTACAAAACTATAACGAGTTTGGATGGATGCTTCTTGCTTTAGACGTGTTGTTTAGCTAAGACAATTGGCCATAGTGTCACAAAATAGGAGCCATCCCTCCATTCTTCACATAAAAAGTGCTTACCTTGAGTTTGACCCAGTTAGCCTGACATTTTCTCCCACACAAACTAGCACATACGCAAGATATCGTGCCTTAAGATTGCCAAAATCCTGATCGAACTCTCACGAAACGCCATTGAGTAGAAGCAACAAGCTTGCCAAAAGCTTTTTGTTGCTAATTACTTTCTAAACCAATCACATTCTAGTCGGTTTGGACCATTATGTGCCAAGGTCTGTGCACATGCGCTGTTCTATAAATAGTGCTAAGTGGCATGTGGGGAAGTCATTTAAAATTTCATCTAGGTCAAGTGTCGTTTCTCTTTTTCCGAATCCATTATGTGTGAGCAGCACTCGCTGATGGACAATTTACAAAAGTCTTTGTCTATTACGTGCGCAATATCTCGAGGTTACAAAAGTTTGTAACCTTGTATTTATCCGGTCCAGTATTTATTGTATTATTTTATTGCCTTGTATTTATTGACCAGAAATCAACGCTGGACAGCAAATGCAACTTGACAAAACTGTTCGTGCCAGATTTATTTAAACGAAAAAATGACTGCAATTTTATGCCATAACACGTTTCTTGAGTGATAACATCGCAAAAGGCAAACAAATAAACAAAGCACTCAGAGAATAATGGAGTTAATGTCATTATGTACTCTGTTATCAAATTCCAGTACGTAATGAACATTCGAACAGGGACTAATGACATTACCTTCAAAACATTTTTTCCTCCTTTCTTCAAAGTCACAGTATAAAAGAAGCTCTGAGTACAAACAGTATTGAGCAACATGAAAAACTAGATTAACTGTGAAGCCAGGGCCAAACGAGGATGAGAGTTGATGAGAAATGACTCTTATGAGAGTTTTCTTCAACTCTCATCGACTATCGTCAACTCGTCCAACGAGAGAAAACTATCATCGACTTTCATGACAAATTTGAGAACGTTCAAAGTCGATAAGAGTGCACGAGAGTCGATGAGAGTGCTGGAGAGTTTCAGGCCAAACGAGAGCGAGAGTTTGAACTCTCAGTTAACTCTCATTCTCTTTTGGCCCGGGCTTAATGCGTGATGTAAAACTCCTAACTCGTGAAACGTGATCTTGACCCTTTCTTGGAAAGGGGCTGTACCTGTGTTTAAATTTTGGTGCCTGATTAAATTAAATTAGAACTGTCTAGATTGCAGAGTAAAAGCCTTCAAGCACCCTGTCACTCAGTGTGATTGGAGGCTTTTATTTTGAAAACTAGACCTTGGACTGGACTCGACTCCTGGATTTGACAAATAAAGAAACAAAAGCTAGTCGTAGGCTTGTTTGCTTTTGTTCGTTTTGTTATTGTTATTTCTAATAGTATAATAGTTACATGGCTTTGGCTTTTCATGGGTCAAATTTTAACACAACAAAATGTTTAAAACTGATTGGTGATCAGCAGGCCTTATTCGAACATTTATTGGTGACACATGCCCGAGTTTATGGACAGTATGCGTCATTTACTCGCTTTAACGGACAGTGGCACTGAAGTAGGTTCCTTTTATCGCTAAACTCAACTGTTTTCCTCAGTTTATTTAACAACAAAACCTTAACTGGTTACCGTACCAAGACTTTCTGTACATAAGCATAACCCTGGTCTTTTCTTTATGTCGTTATGTCCCATGTATAAACCAGACTTTATAGATCGCCTTGGACTCCAATCGGTTCTATTATCTTTACAGTAGAATTCCAACTTCCCGAATTCTCGACCCGAACCTCCCGATATCCTGATAACTTTCTCCTGCGTCGCAGACGAACTAAGCCGCGGTATGGTCTTTCGGACTACACTGTGGTTTAGGCCGTCTGCGACCCCGGGGGGTACCCAAAGAAGTTTTGTACGGGGAGGCTCCGCCCCGGGCTCTTACCCCTTAACCTTTTATATACCATTTTGCCAGAAATTGTATCCCTTTCGTATACCATTTCATGAAAAAGGTACCCCTTTCATATACCTGAAAGTAATGGTATAGACTTAAAACATAACGTTTTCTTGTCATTTTCAAGCAGCGCTTCTTAAGTTGAAATAATACAGCCATAAATTGCATCTGTTCGAAATATTTTAATTAAAGGTCCTTTTAAAAACCTAAATGACAGATTTCCATACCCTTTCGTATACCTAAACTTGTAAAATCCCTACCCTTTTACATACCTGAATCCTGAAAAAGGTCCCCCTTTCGGGCGGAGCCTCCCCGTATAGGCCATTATAGGGAGTACCCCCCCCCCCACCCCCCCGGGTCTGCGACATGTGCTATAAATATTTCGAATTCGAACCAAAAGCTCTGTTGAGAGATGGATAAAGACTTTAAACACGCTTTATTTTCTTACCCAAAAGCAACTCGAATGCTAGGTTCGAGACTCGGAATGTCTGCGTTCTTCTGTCTATATTTGAAACCACAAGCTCGCTTGACTGCAATTACATTACTAGAAAAGCATAATAGAAGCTTCAAGAAAATTTCTTTGAGTTGTTTGTTAAAATGTGACTTCGTGTATTTCGGTAAATCAGACACTGTAGTACCTCGATCGTCAGCCGATGTGCTTGGTTTGGCTGGCTTGGTTAAACTGAAACTGAGGGACAAGGATTGAATCAGTTCAAATTGTATCAACTAGATGGAGCTCATACTTTTCCCTCCTTCCGTCCTTAACCTTTCAGAATCGACAAGTTGACAAACAGAGCTTGTCAGAGCGTTGAGTTCTAACTTTAAAAAAAGTTTATTAAGGCAATCAGCGACGAGAACTCTCAATATTTCTTTGGGTTTAGAGCTGTCTTTTCGCCGAGAAAAATGAACGGAAGACGCTAATCTGGTGGGAGTGTCAGCAATTCAGTAAAAATACTGTCTATTTTAATAAACATCGGTTCGTTTTCAAAGAGCGAAAATCGTGATTGATTTAGAGACGTGGAATAACGTTCGAAATGGACTTCTTGAGTTAACTGGCGTACTGTGAGCGCTCTCTACAGGACCTTGCTGTGGCCCTTCGAGTTTTCTCAGTGTTGCCGATTATCCATAATACATTTACAAAATGTAGGCGTGACATCCCAAAATACGGCTGTGAAGAAGACTATTGTACATTAGACGGACAGTTTCCCTTAAGTGGTTTCCTTTTCTTGCGGATATCGTAAACAAGCTCAACTGCTGTCCTCCTTTTGTTAAAACTTCCTTCTTTCTCAGAATTTTGCGGTTAAGATTAACTTGTAACAGGACTTCCTGTCGGACTGAACTGAATGATTAATAAATCGGTCTCTCTTTTCGCGATCGTCCATCAATCAATCGTATGATTTTGATACGATCACCAACGTGGGTGAAATGTGTGGTCCGTTTAAAGAAGGCAGTCTTAAACAAGGAAGGAAGCAAGTGATTGAGAGGCCAAAACATGGCCATCATAATGACATGGTATTGCTAACGAGATAGCCTAATGCACTTGATCATTTATAGTGATAGATAATGTCGCATCTTAATCGTGTATTTCTGCTTTTTGATTCTGAAATTCTAAGGTTTGACATTTGAGTCTTATAGATCGCTTTGTATAAAACACACCTGGATAAAGCAACGTTTCACTAATGAATACGTAAATGGCAAAAGGCTGAAAAGGCCACATTAGATTTCACGGTTGGAAGTATACTCAGTGGGGCATTTTTTAAAGTTAGATTAACTGATAACAGGACTTTTGTCGTCAAATTCTGTTGGTAATCATACTCGTCATTAAACAAACTGAATCGGACTCCTGCTACGCGGTCGTCCGATTTTGTTGATCACTCGTATGATTATTATATACATGCTTCGTGTTCCGTTGAGTGTCCATATATTGCTTTAGTGAAATTTTGGGGCCTGTTTGAATCGCTCTCTCTGTAAAAGGTTCGAGACACGGGTTTGATGGGATATATGGATGCTACTACGACTATTTTAAGTCATGAAAGCCAAGATTATCACTAACATACTCGCTCCACTGCAGAAGCTTCAAGAAAAATTCACTTTAGTTGTTTTCTTGGTGGAATGACTACATTTAATTTCGGTAAATCAGAAGCTGCAGCAACTCGACTTTATGCCGACCTGCTTTGCCAGTTCGGCTCGACCTGGAACGAAGAGACCAAAATTTGAACAGTTTGTCTTAATCTAAATCAAGCTCATACTTGCTCTTCCTTTCGTCCTTGAGGTTATACAGTCAAACAGAGCTTGGCCTGTCAATTGATGAAAATAATACTTCTACTGATAACTCATTCGTTGTAAAAAAGGTTCAGTTATCATGGCAATCAGCGATGAGAACTTGAATATTTTTTTGCAGCCGTCTTTACGCTGACTAAAATGAACGGAGACGCTAGTCCGATGGGAGTGCTAGCCATTCAGTAAAAATACTGTCTATTTGAAACATCAGTTCCTCTCCAAGAAGGAAGATGTATAATTGATTTAGCCTGAAGAGTTGGATTATCTTCACAACTGACTTCCTTGCTGGGGCCCTGGATAAATTTAAAACTACGAGTTTTCTCAGTGTTGCTGATTTTGATCGTTCATTGCGATAGCCGTAGTAGTACTAGTATTGTCATCACTTGACACGCTTTGCTACAACTTGTCGAGACCGTTTAACCTCAGGGACGAATGGAAGAACAAGTACGAGCTTGATTTAGTTGACACAAACTGTACAAATTTTGGTATCTTCGTTTCAGGTAGATCTGAACTGGCAAAGCAGGTCGGCTTAAAGCCGAGCTCCTGCATCTTCTGATTTACCGAAATTCATGTAGTCATTCCAACTGGTAATTAAACAACTAAAGGCGTGAATTTTTTTTAAGCTTGGGTTATCAGTACTCTAAGTATAATTGCATTGGCGCGACCTTTTTAGTAATAATCATGGCGTTCATGACTTCAAATATATGTATATATGTAATTATATATGCATGTAATTGACCACTCCCCGAATGGGGCTTTTCAGGGCCAATGTAAACTAACTCTGAAACAAATATTGTAAATGAACGAAACATGATTAAGAATCCCAACTGGCAGGAGGCAGACCAGTTGGCTATTTACAAGCGTAGCCGAGGAGTTGAATTCGGGGCTACCGAAAACAACACCAGCTAGTGGTCAGAACGGGACTTGAACCCGCGACCTCCGGATTTCAAGTCCGGCGCTCTAACCACTCGGCCACGCTGCCTCCTTAAATATAGACAAAGGAACGCGGACATCCCAACTCTCCCACCTTTATCATTACAGGAACAATAAGCGTGAGCATAAATACAAGAACAAGTATGATCTCAATGTAGTTGATACAAAAGGCTCAAATCTTGGTCTCTTCGTTTCAAGTCGATCTGAACTGGCAAAGCAGGTCGATCGGCTTAAACGCGAGTTCCTGCAACTTCTGATTAACCGGCGAACCATAAGCATCGAGTAAGCAGAAATACAAGAACAAGTATGATCTCAATTTAGTTGATAAAAAAGGTTCACATCTTGCTCTATTCGTTTAAAGTCAATCTTATCTGGCAAAGCATGTCAACTTATGGAACCTCTCTTGAAGTTTTTGTTATCAGTAAATGCAATTTCAGTAGACTGAGTTTGTTACAAAAATAAATAAATAAAAAAACCGTTATTTACCCTGAAAGGCCAATTAGTGATCCTTGGAAATCATGGCGTTCATGACTTTAAGTTATAGCCAAAGGAACGCAGACATCCCGAGTCTCGAACCTTTGCCTATGAACGCGATCTTAACTGGGCCAAAATTACAAAACGATATTTTAGCTGTCCACTTTCCAATAAGGAAAGTTAAATCTAATGTGGCCTTTCGCTATACATTACAGGAGCAAGAAGCAGAAATACGCGGTGTTAAGAGCTAAATGCGGACATTGTGTAGAACTATAAATGATCTAACATTAAGTTTTATTCTGGATATTAATCGGTCTTAAGGCAAAAGCAGTTGTATACTTGGGTAGAAAACTAAGATGAGCGATGAGAATTCTAAACTTTCTTTGGTTTTGCATTTATCACCGACTAAAATGAACGGAAGACGCTAGTTTAGTGGGTGTCAGCCATTCGGTAAAAATACTGTCTATTTAAGACATCAGTTCCTATTCAAAGGGGAAGATGCATAATTGATTTAGCCTGAAGTCAGTTGGATTATTTTCAAAACTGACTTCCTTAAGTACATTGTCGTACTGTGAGCGCTCTCTGTGAGACCTTGCTGTGGCCCTGGCTAAATTTTAAACTGCCAGTTTTCTATAAGTGTTGCTGATTTTCTATCCATCATCGCGATAGATTTGACGGACAGTTGCATTGAAGTGGGTTCCTTTTCTTTGGAATATCGTAAACAAGCTCAACTACTGTCCTCCGTTTATTCAACACGAAGTAAAAATTTCCTTTTTTCTCAATTTTTTCGGTAAAAGATTAACTGGTAACAGGACTTCCTGTCGTTCAGTTCTGTCCGACAAACTTTTGACTGCTTACTTTTCCTATTCATGACACGGGGAAGACGATTAATCAATCGAGGCGACATAGCGCATAAAGGCAAAGTCATGCAATCTAAAAAAACATTACACTTTGGACTCATGTTTAGGTCAAAAGCGTGAAAAAAACAACGCAGCTCAACGGCATAGCAGAAACATAATTACAAAAGGATAAAACCTTTACTTTTTGTTATGTCGTTATATCGCTGGTGTGAACCAATAGATCGTACTTCACACTTCAAGTTCAAGTTCAAGTTTATTTTTGCCACTTTAGTGAAATGATATGAAATTACAAGTGCACTGAACTCGAAACAGTTCCGTATTTCTCGGAATCTCAATTTCTCGAACATCCCAATAGAAGTCTTTCCCTTGCAATTGGAATAACTTCAGTAAGGCAAACAGACACTTCCTTAATAGAATTGTTGTACTATGAACGCTCTCAGTAAGACCTTATTGTGGCCCTGGGTAAATTAAAGACCTCGAGTTTTCTCAGTGTTGTCGATTTTCCATTGTACATCGCCGAAGGACAAAACTGATCTAGTGTGAACCAATGTATCGCATTGGACTCCAAAGAGTTTCCAAACGGTTCCCTTACCGAAAAAACTAAATATATGAATGTACGGATACGTCTCACAGTAAATATAGGTATATTTAGTAACAGAGTGCTGGAAAATATGTATTTTTGTCGCTAGTGTAAACCACTAGATTGCACTCTAAGTTCAAGTTCAAGAAGAAGACGCTAGTTTGATGGGAGTGTCAGCCATTCAGTAAAAATACTGTATATTTAAAACATCAGTTCCTATTCAAAGGGGAAGATGCATAATTGATTTAGCCTGAAGCTAGTTGGATTATTTTCAAAACTGGATTCCTTAAGTAAATTAGCGTACTGCTAGCGTTCCCTGTGGGATCTTGTTGTGGCCCTGGGTAAATTCAAAACTGCCAGTTTTCTTTAAGTGTTGCTGATTCTCCACCGTACATCGCGATAGCTTTGACGGACAGTTGCACTAGAGTGGGTTCGTTTTCTTGCTTTTTTTGTAAACAAGCTCAACTACTATCCTCCGTTTATTTAACACAAAGTTGAAACTTCTTTCTTTCTCAAATTTTATTGTGAATAAGATTAACTGGTAACAGGACTATCTGTCGTTCAGTTCAGTCCGACAAACTTTTGACTAATAAATCATGTTTTTCCTTACTCATACTAGCAACATAGCGCATAAAGCAAAGTCACTCAAACTAAAAAAAAAACACACTTTGGATTTTTATGTCAACAGTGTGAACCGGCAAAACAAAACGGCATAGCAGTAACATAATGACAAAAGGATAAAATCTTTTCTTTATGTCGCTTGTGTGAACCAATAGATCGCACTTTAAGTCCAAGTTCAAGTTTATTTTTGCCACTTTAATGAAATGACTCTGAATTTTTGAAGTGCACTAAAAAATCCAAACCGACAGTTCCGTATTACCTTTAAAGTAAAATCCCAATTTCTCAAACATCCTAATAAATCAAACCAGAAGTCTTTCCCTTGTAATAACTTCACTAAGGTAAATCATACTTCTCCATTAAAGCGTTTTCTGATTGGAAAGTTGACAGCTGAAATATTGTTTTGATGAAATTTTGGCCCGGTTTAGTTTGCTTTCATAAGAAAAGGTGTCCACGTTGCTTTGATTATATTTAAAGTCACGAACGCCATGCCGTTATCGTGTCAAACTCGGTCCGCTGAAATTACATTTACAGTACTGATAACCAAAGCTTCAAGCAAAATTCTTTTGAGTTGTTTAGTGCAAGTTAATGTCCGCATTTAGCTCTTAATCGTGTATTTCTGCTTTTTGCTCCTGTACTTATTTTATAGATCGCTCAAGATAAAAAAAATCTGGGCCTGAACGTAGCTTTTTATTAATACATACATAGCGAAACGATTTCACTGTGGAAAGTCATATTTTTCCACTAAAGCGTTTTCTTATTGGAAAGTGGACAGCTCAAGCATCGCTTTGGTGAAATTTTGGCGCCTTTTTTAATCGTTCTCACAGAAGGTGGCAGACTATGGATGTTCCCGTTCCTTTCTCTATATTTTAAATCATGAACGCCATGATTGTCATTCAATTACATTAAGAGTACTGATAACCAAAGCTTCAAGAAAAATACACTTGATTTTTTACCCATTTGGAATGACTACATGTATCTTTTGGTAATCATACCTAGCAGGAACTTTGCTTTAGCCGGCCTGCTCTGCCAGTTCGGATCGACCTGAAACGAAGAGACTAACATTTGAACAGTTTGTGTCAACTAAATTGAGATCATACTTGTTCTTGTATTTCTGCTTACGCTTCTTGTTCCTGCAATCAGATAAATGTTCGAGAGTTGGGATGCCCGCGTTTCTTTGTCTATATTTTAAGTCATGAACGCCATGATTACTACCAAACTCGCTCCACTGCAATACTGATAACAGTATACAGTTCTGATAACCGAAGCTTCGAATTCACTTAAGTTGTTTAAACAGTTACACCAGGTGGAATGACTACATTTATTTCGGTTAATCAGAAGTTGCAGGAACTTTACTTTAAGCCGACGTGGTTTGTCAGTTTGGATCGACCTGAAACGAAGAGACCAAGATTTGAACAGTTTGTGTCAAGTAAATCAAGCTCATACTTGTTCTTTCTTTCGTCCCTGAGGTTATACAGTCACGACAAGTTGTTAAACAGAGCGTGTCAGGTGGTGAAAATAATATTACTACTGAGAACTAATTAAAAAAAAATCATGGCATCAGCGATGAAAACTCAAAAATCTCTTTGGTTTTACATCTGTCGCCGACTAAAATGAACGGAGGATGGTGAGAGTGTCAGCAATTCAGTAAAAATACTGTCTATTTTAATAAACATCAGTTTCTTTCAAAAGGGAAGGATGCATGATTGTTTTAGAGAAGAGTGGAATTATTTTCAAAACTGACTTTCCTAAGTAATTTGGCGTACTGTCAGCGCTATCTGTGGGGGTTCGCTGTGGTCCTGAATAAATTTTAAACTACCAGTTTTCTCAGTGTTGTTGACTTTGAATCGTTCATCGCGATACCTTTGATGGACAGTTGCACTGAAGTGGGTTCCTTTCTCGCCGAAATCGTTAACTTAACATAAATTTAAAACTTTCTTTCTTCTCAGAATTTTGTGGTTAAGATTAACTGGCAACAGGACAACCTGTCGTTCAGTTCGTAGGGTGAGATGGGTGATCTGTTTAAAGAAGCTTGAAACAAGGAAGGAAGCAAGTGATGGAGGAGCCTAAACATGGCCGTGATAATGACATGGTCTTACTAACGAGATAGCCTAAAGAGAGCTCTACTGCAGATCTAGTAAGGGGGCTTCTCTGGCTAAAATCGGTGTTTCTTTCATAGTCCAGTAAATGTTTGTAATTTTTTCGTTTTCAATAAACCTCTTCTTTGGGACATATATAATTTATCTTGCAACCGTTTCTTTCAATTAATGCTTATGTCGCCACTGGTAAGACATCAAATGAAATAACTTTTCTCCATAAATTCCTTCTAGGAGAAGGTAACGCCTAAGCTTTCTACCCAAGGTTACAATTACTCTTGCCTTTAGTCCGATTTTTATCCTGAATTGAACTTACCTAATGTTTAATAAGTTAAAGTGTTAAATGATATCCTCATTTGGCTCTTCAGTAATCTTTTTGTTCCCGTACGTCTAAGCCTCATTTAAATCTTATAGATCGCTCTGGATAAAAGAACCTGGGTAAAGCAACTATTTATTTATACATGTTTAGTAAAATGCCACATCAGATTTCACTTTTTAGATTTCGTTTTCTAATTGGAAAGTGGACAGCTAAAACTGATATCGCTTTGGCGAGTTTATGGCCCAGGTTTGAATTGCATGCCGTCAGGGCGAAGGTTGTGAAGGTTCGAGACTCAGGATGTCCACGTTCTTTTGTCTATATTTGAAGTCACCAACTTAATAATTTTTACTAACAAACTCGCTCCACTGCAATTTAATACATTTACAGTACTGATAACCAAAGCTTTAAGAAAAATTCATTTGAGTTGTTTACCAGATGGAATGACTACATGTATTTCGGTAAATTAGACATTGCAGCATGCACTCAATGAACTAGATGGGATCAACCTGAAACAAAGAGACCAATAGATTTGAACAGTTTGTGCCAAGAGCTAAATTGAGGTAACGCTCAAGTTTTCTACCCAAGGTTACAACTGCTTTTGCCTTTATACCGATTTCTGTATATCCAGAATAAAACTTAATGTTTCATCTATTATAGCGTTAGATATTGTCCGCACTTAGCTCTTAATCGTGCATTTCTGCTTCTTGTTCCTGTACTTCGAAGGCTTTACATTTAAATCTTATAGATCGCTCTTGATAAAAAAAAAACTGGGTAAGGTAGCTTTTTTATTTATACTTGTATAGCGATAGGCCACATCAGAATTAACTGTGGGAAGTCATATTTTTCCATTCAAACGTTTTCTTATTGGAAAGTGGACAGCTCAGTCAAATATCGCCTGAATCGCTTTCACAGAAGATGGCAGGAGACGTCGTGACCATCACTCAATTACATTTAAAGAACTGATAACCGAAGCTTCAAGGAAAATACACTTGATTTTTCCCATTTGGAATGACTACATGTATTTTGGTAATCATACCTTGCAGGAACATTCTGAAACGGATCGACCTGAAACAAAGAGACTAAGATTTGAACAGTTTGTGTCAAATAAATTGAGATCATACTTGTTCGTGTATTTCTGCGGCTTCTAATCTTATTCCTGTAATGTAAAGCGAAAGCCCACATTAGATTTGCTGTGGAAAGTCAAATTTTTCCATTTAAGCGTTTTCTTATTGGAAAGTAGAGGGACAGCTCAAGTATCGCTTTGGTGAAATTTTGCCACCGGTTTATGTTTAATCGCTCTCACAGGGAAAGGTTGGAGACTTGGGATGCCCGCGTTCTTTTGTCTATATTTTAAGTCACTGGGACCGCCATTTGATTATCACTAACAAACTCGCTTCACTGCAATGACATTCATTTAAGTTGTTTGCCAGATTGAATGCATGCATGTATTTCGGTAAGTTAGACGTTGCAGTAACTCGACTTTAAGCCGACCTGCTTTTCCAGTTCGAATCGACCTGAAACGAACAGACCAAAAATTTGAAAAGTTTGTATCAACGAAAATTAAGCTAAATTGTGGTAACGCCAGTTTTCTACCCAAGGTTACGACTGATTTTGCCTTTAGACCGATTAATATCCTGAATAAAACTATTTAGTAAATGTTTCATCAGTTATAGTGCTAGTTAAAGTCCACAGTTAGTTCTTAACCTTGTATTGTCTGCTTCTTGTTCGTGTAACGCATAGCGAAAGGCCACATTAGATTTTACTGTAGTGAGAAGTCTTATTTTTCCATTAATGTGTTTCCTTTTTGGAAGGTGGACAGCTAAAATATCGTTTTGGTGTAATTTTGGCCTAGTTAAGATCTCTTTCATGGGAAGAGGTTCAAACTCAGGGATGTCCGCGTTCCTTTAACTATAACTTAAAGTCATGGACGCCATAATTCGGCAGTGATCACAAATTGGCCTATCAGGGTTAATTCAAGTCTTTTATTTGTATTTCTTATCGTTACACACTCAGTTTACTGAAATTGCATTTACTGATAACAGAAGCTTCAAGAAAAGTTCCTTAAGCCGACCTGCTTTGCCAATTTAGATCGACTTGAAACGAAGAGGCTAAGGTTTGAACCGTTTGTATCAACTAAATTGAGATAATACTTGTTCTTGTATTTATGTTACACTTCTTGCTCCTGTAATGAAAAAGGTTCGAGAGTTGGGATGTCCGCTTACTTTTCTCTTGCTGATTTTAAGTCATGAACGCCATGATTATACCAAAAGAGTCGTTTCACTGCAAGAGTACTAATAATCGAAGCTTCGAGAAAAACTTGATTCACTTAAGTTGTTTAATAACCAGGTGGAATGACCACATGTTTTTCGGTTAATCCGAAGTTTTAGGAACTCGTGCTTAAGCCGGCGTGCTTTGCCAGTTTGGATCGACTTGAAACGAAGAGACCAAGATTTAAACAGTTTGTATCAACTAAATCAAGCTCATACTTGTTCTTCCATTCGTCCCTGAGGTTAAACGGTCTCGCCAAGTTGTCCAGCAAAGCGTGTCAAGTGATGAAAATACTACTTCTACTACTGATTTTTGTTTTTAAAAAATGGTTTATCATAGCAATCAGCGATGAGAATTAAAAAATTCCTTTGGTCTTGCAACTATAACCGACTAAAATGAACGGAGGACGCTAGTTTGGTGGGTGTCAGCCATTCAGTAAAAATACTGTCTATTTAAAACATCAAGTCCTCTTCAAAGGGAGGAATAAAGATGCATAATTGATTTAGCCTGAAGTCAGCTGGATAATTTTCAAAACTGACTTCGTTAAGTAAATTGTCGTACTGTGAGCGCTTTGTGTGGGACCTTGCTATGGCCCTGGGAAATTTAAAACTACGAGTTTTCTCAGTGTTGCTGATTTTCCATCGTTCATCGCGATAGCTTTGACGGACAGGTGCACTGAAGTGGGTTCCTTTTCTTGGGAATATCGTAAACAAGCACAACTAATGTCCTCCGTTTATTCAACACGAAGTTAAAATTTCCTTCTTTCAAATTTCATTTAAGATTAACTGGTAACAGGACTTCCTGTTGTTCAGTTCTGTCCGATGAACTTTTGACTGCTTAATATTCCTATTCATGACATGAGGAAGTCGATCATTCAATCGCATGGTTAAGCCTTCCTCGTAAAAGGGACATAGCACACGAAGGCAAAGTCACGCTTGCAAACTCAAAAAACACCACACTTTGGATTTTTATGCCACCAGTGTTAATATCACAACCAACGGCATAGCAGGAACATAATGACAAAAGGATAAAACGGCTTTTTGTTCTTTATGTCACTAGTGTGAGCCAAAATCTTCAAGTTCAAGTTCAAGTTTATTTTTGCCACTATTATGAAATGATTATTTTGAATTTACAAGTGCATTGAACTCCAAACAGTTCCGTATTACAATTGAAATCCGAATTTCTCAAACATCCCGAATAAATCAACCAAAAGTCTTTCCTTTGGAATAACTTCACTAAAGACAAACACTGCAATATTATCGCCGATCGGGGTTCCATTTTTTTATCAATACAGAAACGTAAGGGCGAATAGAAATAATACACGATATTTTTTAAATACTCTGACGAGACAGCCAATCAAAGGAAGGGCAGAATCCATCATATGAAATAAAACAAATACGTGGGTTATGAGTTAAAAGCAAATTTTTATTCAGTTTTTCAAAACGGGAAATAATGTAATATTATATTTTACATCATATGTACAGATGTATAAGAATAAAAATTTGGATAAATCTCTTCATCTCTTTTTACAAGTATTACTATAAAATATATATTCTCTTTTTACTTAGCCTTTGGCTATTTATGACAATTTGTTTAGAGCAAATATTTCTTTACTTTACATTTTTAGCTGTTAATATATCTTAAAAACAAAATAGCTATACAGTGTATGCGCGTAAGTTATGAAACAGAATTTGATAATATCCTATTAAAAACAAGTCTTTTTAATAAACTATTTCTCAGTGCATAGCTCCGTCTAGATCCATTCGTTGTCTCATTTCTTGTTTAATCTCCACGCTTTCTCTTTGACTCTTTAAATGACTTCGTTTCTGCTTCAAATGGCTTCTTTGATAATCATCGGAAACTGTCCACATCGACTTGTATGGTCGCTTGGGGTCCGGGACACGAACGAAGCGCTTTCTGAGTGATAAAGTATGACGGACAGCGTTCTGTTGGGAGATGGACAAAGACTATAAATAAATTTTATTTTTTAACTCAAAAGCAACTCTGTAGCTAGTGTGACCCCGTTGATACGACCACTAGTGGGCCACTTAATATGGGTGGTCGTTTGAAAGAAGATAATCTGAAACAAGGAAGCAAATGACTGGGCTTTTCTTCGGTCAAAACTTGGCTGTAATAATGACATGGTCGTCACCAACGAGATTGCGTAAAGGGGGCTCTACTGCAGATCTACATTCACTGGCTAATGTCAGTGTTTCTTTAATAGTCCAGCGAAGGTTGTAATTTTCCCGTTATCGTTGTTTAGTGGACAGCTAAAATATTGCTTTGGTGAAACTGTGGCGCGGGTTTGAATCACTCTCACAGGAGAAGGTTCGAGACTCGGGATGTCCGCGTTCCTTTGTCTATATTTGAAGTCATGGACGCCACTAACAAACTAGCTCGACTGCAATTAGTATAAATTTTCAGTTCTGATAACCGAAGCTTCAAGAAAAATGTCTCTAAGTTGTTTACGGTAAATGGCGCTGAGAACCTTTAAAGAGGACGTACTTTGCCAGTTTGGATCGAGCTCAAGCGAAGGTATCGAGATTGAAACAGTTTGTGTCAACTAAATCAAGTTCATATTTGTCCTTCCTTCCGTCCTTCAGCCTATACAGTATCAACAAGTTGCCAAACAGAGCGTGTAAGGTGGTATAAATGAAGAATACAGAGTCACTAACTTTAAATAGTTTATTATGGCAATCAGAGGTGAGCCGTTCTCAATATTTTTTTGGTCTTGTAATTGTCTTTACGCCAAGTAAAAGGAACGGAAGGCTTTAGTCTGATGGGAGTGTCAGCAAGTCAGTAAAAATACTGTCTCTTTATATATACATAAATTCCTTTTCAAAGGAAAAAAAGCAGCCTTATTAGACTGGAACCTACACAGGAAGACTTAAAGTTTAGACAAAAATACTCAGGGCGGAAGACAATCTTCCGGATATGACATTTTCAGAATTTGGGCCCTTATACGAGGCCTAATACCGAGTTTACGCAAGACCAGAAATATGTTTCAAAGGCTTAGTAAAACTTGATTAAAATATTTTACATAAACGCTCGTGCCTATTTTGCGTACTGTGAGCTCTCTCACTGGGATCTAACTATAGCCTTGGGTATATTTAAGACCGAGTTTTCATAGTATTAGTGTTGCTGATATTCCATTGTTTAACTCATATCAGTGAGTCAGGGAACGGGGTTAAACCTGACTTAGGCAAACCGGTTCAAGTCCTTAAAGTCTTCTTCTTTAAATCATGAGATTCTAAATTCAAGTGTAGCAGTGAAAACGTATCTTCCATTTGTAGTGAAGTATTTGAGCATGTTAAACGGAAAGCTTTTTTTAGTCAAAATAGACAACAAAATTTGACCTAAATTCAGTTGCAATCCGTCGTTTCGAATTGTCTGCGGGTTTTCTCATCGCACTCCTTTGCGGTTTCTTAGTATTTCTGTTTGTGTTTTTCTATCGTTAAATATCCAATTCTTTTCAGGTTTTACTCCGGTTTTAAGACCAGTTTCTTATTCAAGCAGAATAGTACCCAAAATAGCGCGTGACTTAGCCCCTCCATTAAACAATCAACTGGCTGTTGAAATCCTTCGCGTTTTAAAATACCTGCTTTTGTCTCCCCGCTTCTTAATGCGTTGAATAACAAGCCAAATTATTCACCCAAGTATGTGAAAATACTCGAGACAAAAGTTTTTGATGTCATTTAAAAGATGTATGTTTAAATTGTATTCATTAGGTGAAGTTTCCAGAGTACCTTATTGACGGTCGATGTGATTCATTCCATTGCTTCCTTTGTACGATGGCATTCTTTTCAAAATAATATTTTACTTAAAAATCGGGTAATTTTGTTTCAATTTTAAAGCCTAAATTGCAATGAAGTTGTTGCTGTATCAATCTTAAAGCTGCAGATTCGATAGTAGGGCTGGCTTGGAAAGCAACTAGGTCCATTGCCAGACGGCTTGGTTAAAACTTAAGGCACGGTCAGTCTTTAATACTTTAGTGCCGGTTCTAAATCTTATGATATTTCCCTTGACTTACCTTCCATCCCTGCACAGATAAGTACGTTCCCTTGTCGTTAAAATACGGCACGTTCTTGACAATCCAGCCGTATATCTCTGACAGAGTCATCATGTTGTTCCCCGTGGAAGTTATAGCCATTGTGATCAAGTCGGAGTACGAGGCTCTCCCCCAAGGGTTCGACTGCTGTGACCGCGGTTTCGGAACAGGTGTGTGTCGTTCTGCTGGGCTCTGCATCTCTGGGAACTGGATGACCAAGTCATCTCGGCTACTGTTGGATCCAGAAGAGGCAAACGAACGCGGCGATTCTACGCTCTCAATTTCGTCTTCTTCACTGTGATGGTCTTCCGTGGCAGGCGTCTCCACCTCTACTCCAGCCACAGGGTTTTGCGTCTGTAACTTTGTAACGCCTGTAACGCTTTGCCTTGACGGTGAACTAGCATGGAGTTAATAATAAATTATTACAAACTTCTCGAGACCTTCTGTAGCTTTCGTGGGAGGGAAGCATTGGGGGTCTCCACATGATCCAATTTGGTCCACCAACAGCCATCGTGGCTCCGTCTGCTCCACAACTGCACTCACGGCCAGCAAACATTTCGTTCCGTAACCTGTGTATGCTGTTATCCGCCAGAATAGCCCGGGGATCTCGATTTTCTAAAGATGCCTTTGGAAAATGGATCTGTGTTCTCGGTGCAATTCCGTTCCTAAGGGATTTGTTCACGGATTCTGGTACCTGAATGAACATATTTTATCTTGCCTTGATTGTAGACCAGCCGAGTAGTCCTTATGGATATCTAATCGTAGTGAATGCTCGGAAGACTGATATAGTTTTATTTTCATTGACGATTATATCCGGAAACACTTATTCCGTCAAACGAATCATCTACGACATTACCCGACACACAATGACGTCAGCAGCAATAATCATTCAAATTGAAGAATGAAAAGTCACGGCTAAGTAAACATCAGACATGAAAAAAATCATTTGTTTAGAGATTTTGTTAATGTTTTAAGCCAAAATTACAAGTATTATCCGAACGCCAAGAATACTTTCCTACATCACCTCATAATTATGTTCTAGAATGGAGCTAATTTAAGGTTATTTTCGTTGTGTGAAGTTTGAGCCTTGTGACTCCACTTAGTAACGGCCGCTCCAGTAAACATTTACATACTTGCGTGAAAACTCTATTTGGGGTCATCATGTAATGTTAATTTGGCATTCAGTGAACCAAAAGCACAACCATCTAGACATTGTGAAATAAAGAAGTTGCAGAAATTTTATAATTGACCATAGTTCGTAAGTCAGTCTCAAGTTGATAATTCACCAGTCATTCCATATCGCACGATCGGTTTGTAACTAATATTGCCAGTTTGCCGTGTGACGACACATCTGCCCGCGCAGTGATGCGTCGATAAACACTCTTCTTTTGTCCAAAAGAAAAGAATACACAATCAACTTGTCAAAGATTGAGAGCATCAAAGTTCTTGTGATTTATAGACACTTGATGAGATCTACATGCAGTGCGTTGGGAGACAGCTTTTGACAATAGACAAAAATAAAGATGAAGAAAGGTTTTTAAGGAAGGATTAAAATGACATTGAGCGACCTCTATTGCGTGGCTAACAGATTAGTCCGGTTGTTTATTCTTTTATTGTGCTTTTGTTCAAAGTTGTCATGGTGGTCAAACATGCAAAACAATTACCGATAACAGGTCGTTCATTCTGCACTGACTATCATGCGAAACACGAGTTACGTACCTTTTGATAATTGAATTTCAGTAAACTTGATTCAAATCTCGATATCATATTTCGTTCACTTAAGAAGTTCAAGTTCAAGATTTGGAGAATTACGTTTGTTGAAAGCCCACCTTTGCAAAACAAATTGTCAACTGAGCAAATTAATGTCATACTTTCAGTAAATTAAATCATACTGTCAGTAGATTAGACGTGTGTTCACATGCTGTGGTGCAGTAAGTTGTGTTTTGAATGTTTCATAAAGTTAATCTGCACAGAAGTATTCCACAAGGTAAGTCACGTAACAGGAAAACGATGACAACAAGGAAGTAACGGAGGGGTTTCTCTATTCTATACGATTTGTAAATCAAGCCAATTAAAGTTTGCATGTATGTACCAGGCATGCCGGCACAGTGACTGTTTTACTTTACTGACAAGAAAACGTAAGAGCCATGACGAGCCGCTCGACTGACAACGGGAAATAAAAATTTATTTAAAAATTTGGGAAGTATAAATATACATATATTTGGAAATACGGGAAGTATTTTTTAATCTTTTAGACCTCTCACTCCGCCATCCCGATCCACGTATATTTGAAAATCTCATTAATTTTACTTACACAAATTTAAATTTTGTTGAAGAGTACTTTCCCTACAGGAAACCATCATCGTCTTTCTTCTTGTCTAGCCAATAAAGGTTATTCCAATTTTGTGCCCAAGAACACCACTCCCTTCAGCCCGACGACTGCTATAAAGGAAGAGAGAACAATTTGTGAATTGTTTGGAATTACTTTCAGTGATTTTACTCGAAGGGGGTGTAAACGGTCGAAGGAAGAGAACTTACAATAACTTTTACGAGAAAATACGGACAAGGCATTTTCCAAAAATAATGCCCAATTAGGGCGACATGGAAGACCTAGAATAGAATTTAAACTAAACAAATGTGCTATTTCAGAATTTGTCAGTAAGAGCCACTAGATTACAAGGAACTTGTCGTATATTGCTGTTCCAAAAGATTTCGATAGAAAGAATGCGAATATTATATTTTCTTTGATATCCGTTTCATCATGTGTTCAAGTCACGTCTTATCACAATTTTGTGCAAAGTTCAATGATTCCTTCAAGTGAAAAAACAATGGTTAAGGAAATTTATCCGTTTGCGTGATAACCATCGACTTCAGTCAATAACTGTGACAAGATAACTTCCGTTTGATCAAATCGTCGCACCGCAAATTAAGTTTCCGTAATGCCATTCCGTTATTGCGAAATGCTGACATACGAGCTGTGATGTATGTGATACATGCTTCAGTGCAGTTTCAAGTGGCATGTGAAGGACCATACGCGGAGTGATATTCCTTCGAGTGCTATTTCCAGGTGGATTTTATCGATTCGTTACTTGCTCGGTTAAAAAATCTCTGATCATTTGATAATTAAAAAGATTTTTACTTTGTATGAGTAGCTGAAAGAGTTTTATCGATGTAGAAAAAATTACAACTTTAATGTCATCGGTTGATTTGTTTTCTTTGTGCCCAACATTCAATTCTTGTGTTATTGGTGTTTTGTTCTTTTCCTCGTCACGTTCTCTTCATATCATGCCCACTTCTATGTTTATGTCCGATGCATGACTTATCTTGTAAGTGTTGATCTTTTTATTTCCTGTCTGTGGACCGTGTATATCAGTAGTAACTTGTTGTGGTAGATTGAGATCAGCAGAACTTCGTATGATACAAAATCAACGTCAGGTTTTACATAAGAAAAGCGCGGATGTAAAGGATGATGAGGTAATTTTTCGAAATTTTGGTATCAAAAGAAGAAATGTGCTGTAAAATCTGATTTCGAACAGTTAAATTCCATACAGTTGTCAGTGGGCAATATGAACATTTACTCTTCTCACCTCTCTTTAAAACGTGGAAAAATATTTACTTGTAGCAGTCGATTAGACTTGGAGTCCATTCCTTAAAAAATATAATAAAATATTTATTTTTAGCATTCATTGGTATACTTTCGGTCTAAATAACCTTGCCCAGCTGAAAGGAAGACTCAAGTCATGTGATAATAACTTTTCATATCGTATAGTTAACTGAAATGAGTGTCAATCAGTGTACGCTATACACATGTCTATACATATCGGTTCAACTGACCTTGTTCAACTGTATTTACATGTCCTGCGAAAACAGAAAGGCTGACCGTACAGTAGGCGAATTGAACTAGTATACTTTCTTTCCACTATTTCATCAGTTGATGGTGTTGTCAGGACGTGCCTGACGAAATATTAGAAAGGAAATATACTAGTTTAATCTGCCTACCGTACGGTCAGCCTTTCTGTTTAGTATTCGTATTTATTCATTTTGCTGATCAGATCCACCAGGATCCAGTTCTTTGTATTGTCCGTTGGTCCTTTCTCAAGTTGAAAATGAAGATTTAAAGTTCCCTTGAAATTCTTCGAACATTATTCCACCGAAATTCAAACTCTGGCACTAATGTAAATGATGTACTTCTTCTTGTAAACATCAGATAGTCACACTTATACTAATTATAAGGACTGTTGCAAATGGATAAATCTGAACAAAAAATTGCGGTTCAAAGATTGAGAGCACTGTAGGCTGTTATGTATTTCTTTAAGATGCAAATTCCCAAGTTGATAGTTTCATTATTTTTGAGTAAATAAGTTAATAAGTTAACTACTTTTCTGTTTAGATACATGGTTAATAGCAAATTGTGAACTCAGTGTGTACATCTCTTTTTAAACTTGCCAAACATTCAACTAGTTAAAAATTCTAACAGATTCTAACTTGCATTGGATGCTGCAAAAAACAACCACAATTGAACTAGCTAATGGGGCAAAATAGTTATCAATTTCACCAGCAAATTGTATCGGCCGCACTTCTTGACCGGCTATCTCAACTGCGCCGGTAAACTTAACAGCTATAATTTTAACCGACAGTAGTAAAATATAATTTGCTAGCAAAATGAATCTCTCCCTCACTAACTAAACTTGCAACTTATAGCGAGGGCAAATGAATGGTTAGTCAAAGTTTCAACTAGCAAGCTGTATCTCAAACTTGCTCCAGCATCTAAAATTCCAATAAACATAAATAAACAGTAATAGTTAAAATTTAACTAAAAAATTGTATATTAAAACTAAACATCTAATCTTTCAAAACAGTGCCATAATTTCAAATGACAATGGCAAATAATTAAACATTTTCACTAGCAAATTGTGCATATCTCAAACTCGCAGCAGTATCAAACTGTAACCAAAGAGTGACGAGTTTTTAGTTACGATAGACAACAAATGGTTCAAACTTTTCAACTCTTAACTCTCAAAATTACTGCAATATCTAACTGACGATGTGTACTAGCAAATTATATCTCCAATTCACTTCATCTTAAATGCCAAAAACCGCGGTCACAATTACTTCTAACGATGGATAAATGTTTACAATTTTAAATAACAAATTGAAGCTCTATCTAACTGCCAACAAATAGCCACAGTTTTAATTGAGAATACACCTTAATGGTAGACAGTTTAACTAACAAATTGTAGTTCGAACCGGCTCACTACAATCTAACTGCCAACAAATACTAGAGGAGCCACAGTTTTAGCTGACAATACACAAATGGTAGACAATTGAAACCGGCATACTGTATCTTAAATTCACTGTATATCCATGCTGGCAACAAACAGCTAACACTTATTTCCCAGCAAATTTGTGCATGTCAATATCTAAACTACCAAATGAACACACTCGAGTGAAACTTCTTTGCTCAAGTTTAAACTTTGTCAGTCAATAAAATAATCATCTCAGTAACTAACAACAATTATAACTTCCACAGATGGGCAAAAGGTTTTTAACTCTCCAAAATAGCCATAACTTTAGTTAACAATATACAAATGGTGCAAGATCTGTCTATTTCTAAACTGCCAACTGAACATACTTGAGTCAATCGATATTCTTGAAACTTTTCTTTGCCCAAGTCAAAGCAATTTGTCGATCGATAAGTTCATAGTTTAACCAACAACAATCACAATTTTTACTGAAAATGGACAAGGTAGATAAAAATTTTAACTAGCAAATTGTGCTAAGAAGTCACAATCACTGCAATATTTAACTGTTAACAAACCTTACAACCTTCAACTGACAATACACAAGTAGTGGACACTTTCGATCAGCACATTTTCTTATCTCTAACTCAAGATCTAAACTGACAACAAGCACTCGAGTCGGCCGAGCATTTTTAAATTTTATTGCTAAGTGTGAGCTTTGTAAATAATAAATCATTTGTAAAGTACTAACTTCAGACAAACTGACTAGAAGGAAAGGTAGATTAGATAACCTAAACACTGTATTTTCAACAGAAGAATACTTCAAAAGATTGAAACACAGACGTCGCCCACGCAAATATAATTTTAAAAGGAGAACAAACGTATGACAATGTGTGACAGACATAAAAATGCAATAACAGAAGTAACGACTGGTTCAAAGCGGAATTAATAGGACTGTTTAGACAGTTTGCCAATTTATAATTAACATACTACAATTTGATGAATAGATATGCTTGTACTGGGTTGAAATATTAAATAAATAACTGTAGATAGACTGTAAGAAATTAGCTTCCCTGCATTTTTGTATTTACAAAGACAAAAATGTTTCTAAAAAACTAATTCAAGACAACAGACAAAATTAATTCCAGATTTAATACGACCAGAGTGAAGTGTACTTATTACATCTAAATTGCGCAACTTTCAAGCACAGTCAGGCAAATTTAATTTAGAATACACAAGGTGTGGGCAGACCGCGTCACGCGACAGGTACGTAAGAGCTGGTCATGACGTCATCAGTAATTACTACTTCACAAAAATATTTTGTTATGGTTTTGTTGCTAATGGCGCTGCTACCGGGGGTGGCTGGAAATAGACCGGCTTATTTCATTTTATCAGAAAGCATCGCTGAGTACATGGAAAGTTTTGCGTTAATTGTAATAACAGTTTTAAGCGACGTGGCTTTAAATCAGGTATTTTAACTACTTTTAAAAGATCTTCCTTGTAGTTGCACACCTTAAATAGATGAAGAAAGTTTCGATCAGTCAGGAGTGTATGCGAGGTAAAAAGTTTCCGTCGAGTTTTCGTTTATTTTTTATTACTGACATTTTCCTTTCCGCGTTAATCTCTCTGTTACTTATCGCTCACGCCGTCTTAGGTGTTAAAAGCACACTAATTAATCCATCACTTTCCTTAATACTTTACAAAAATAACCCGTGTATTAACTTCTTGGTATAGTGTTAACTGCTTGCTCTCATATGCAAACATTTTACATCTGTCGCCTCATCCAGAACCACTCATCTGTTGGCTTCGTCGGTATGTTCCAAGCGTATTTTAAAATTAACTATCATTAATCGCGCCAACTTTGATGGAAAAACGTCTTGTGTCCATTCTCTATACCCGCGCTAGTCCTTAGGCATAGGCTCTTAATCCTAGTTGTTATTGACATATATGTCACGATGATAACTAGTCTATAACTAGCCAGCGCAGCCAGAATCGCTTTCATTGTTTGTGTTGAGCTTCCCATAAGTGTGAAAATTACTCGTTTTTGTCTTCAAATAAAGACACTTTTAATGTTGACAATATAACGAACACATCTTTGTTCGCTGTGTGGATTTATCTATTTCAAGGTGTTTTTGTTATTGCTTTATTCATCTTTTTGAGTATTAGTTTTTGACTACATATTTTTGAACCCACAACCACAAAGTGTGCAGCACACTTGACGATAATAGTTTATTTTGTTTGCGCAATTCCTTTTATGTCATAATTCTTTTAATAATTTGTAGAAACATAACACAATATATCAGTGGAATAACTTTATCTAGACCGGCATGAAATGAATAGCTGGCGAATTTATTGTGGACTAAAAAGGCTGTTGGCAGAGTTATTTCATCATTTGAGTATAGATAAAATATTCGCTTAAAGAATGTTAGTAATGTTGCTTCCAATTTTAGGATCAGGCGATTCTTTGAATGATGCAATGTTAAGACGATTTGAGATACTTATATGGCATTAATCCTGGCGTTCTAATTCCATCATTCAAAAATTTTACTTAGCACAACTGACGACGGTGCCAAATTTTGATTGGATCGATCAGTTGGGTAAAGTAACGCTAATGACAGGCGTTATTCGATTTAAAAGCAAGAGAGCATCAATAGACTCATAACAGACTTCAACATTTTGCAAAACATTAATGATGCCTGGAACAACAAAGGTGTAAATTTGCCCAAAAGCACAATGCTAAACCCACATGTACATGGATGCCACAAAGTTTTTGTTCTATTCAGAAATTATAACGACGAATCCAACGATTATCAGATTAGCAGCGAGAGTTTACACCATTTAAGGACAATTTCAATTCTTTTTCTTTTTCTAAAGGATAAGTTCATATAATCCCTTAAATAGAGCCTGGGTATAAATACATATTTTCCAGCAATTTCAAAATAAATATCACTATATTTATTGTGAGACGAATCTGCATCTATTTATTTAGTTTTGTTTTCATTCCTAAAAACCGAGAGGTCAGTCTATTTATGGTTGGATGGTCTCCATGTATTTATAAGTTTTGTTTTCTTTTCTAAAAACGGAGGGACCAAAGCTTCTTAATAAGCAAAAAATAACTTCTGAAACTGAGCAGGTTTAATGTACGTAAAACATCACAATTCCAGCGTGAAGCAATATAAAACACGCAAGGCACACGACAGTAAACCAAATCGCACTTTAGAGCGTTCGTGTACCGACTTACATTCTTGCACACATAAATTTTTCTTCCAAGTTAAAAGAATAAAAGGCAATTATATCATTTCCTATTTTAACCAAACTGCTTTGTCACGCGTTGATGACGTCAAAGAGTGGGCAAGTCTATTGACGTCACCGATTAATTGTTTACTATTTTATAGTAAGATTATTTTATGAATTGCTAATACTACAACTTAACATTGTTTATCATTATTGGTTGTATATCCTGTAGCGTCCATTGATACAGCTCTAGGTATTTTACATATTTTGTTTTTCATCGCATAAAATAATAAGCCATCAAGTGACGCGTGAGTAATTTTTCTAAACTGCTTTAATTTTCGAATCGTGTAAATTTTTAACCCTTCCAAGCAGAAGAGGGGCACACGCTGGAGAGAGGCAAGAACTACAGATTTCAATCTTTAAAATCTTAAAAAAACCAACAGCACTACATGAAAGATACTACTCGATGTAAGCTTTTATTTGAATGGTCACAGTACACGGACACTTGGATTATTTCGACACAGCATAATATATACAGAACCACGTGAATGGTTAAAAATATTGCTCGCATAGTCGTTTCATCTCAATGGTTACACACAAGTATTTCAATTAAAGTGCAATGTTAAGAACGTGGAGTGAGGGAGTGGAGTGAAGGAGTGAGTTTTTGACGCGAACTGATGGAAAAATTCTGATATACCAATAAAACAACATGTGTCTACGAATCAACATGAAATAACGACAGAAATTCGCTTTCATTTTAACGTGTAAGTTTTTTCTATGTAAAACTAAACTTGCTCGCAAATAAACAAAGGCTCTATCGAACAAACAGCAACATTTCCATCTCAATAAAAAATTTTTAAAAAGATTTTAAACCCACCGTGCAGGACACAATGTTCAAGTTCATAATTTTGTGACGAGCTCAAAACGTGCTTTTTTACAGTGAATTGTAACATCGATTTTTTGCGCAACAGTGGGAGCAAAATATCGAACGCTGTTGTAACATGATACCGGGTCGATTTTTCACTCAACGTGTGACTCGACAACACGTTGCGCGTTTTTGAACCTAAGTCAAAACATCGCAACATTGTTGCGCGAAAAATCGTTGTTGCAAGTTGTCCCGTGTAACACAACCTTTATGTATTTGTAGAAACGCACTTAGTTCCAGCACTATAAAGTCATTCTGGAAACACAACAGGAGGACAAACAAAAAAGTATGTTTAAAAGCCCTCTGTCGCGGCTGGCGCATCAAACGCACTTTGTTTTTCACGCGCTCGTAACTTGTTTTATTCCCAGGGTTTTTCAGTCATATAATAAGTGCGCTCTGATTTGTTGTGGATTTGTTTTCCACTAGGTTATGTAACATGGTTATGAGGTATTTTTGCATTTGTTTGGCTATATTTCAAAAAAGAAATAAAAACTGGCATCTCCTTGTTTTCATACCCTCGTGCAAATGCTAAGACCCTAAAAGATGAATTGAAAACAGTTCGCCTCACCCCACCACTCCACCTTTTGGTTTGTATACACGCGTTGTTTGCACAAGGTCATCATTTCTATTTCTTCGGTATTTATAGCCTTTGTACCTACTAAATGTGTATCACAGCATTTCTTCGTATTTAAGGGTTATTAAAGATTTATTATATATTATAAAACTTTTTTACGACGTTGATATTATATCATTCGCTTTTACCCAAACAAAAGTCACGTACAGTTCACAGTTTTATTCAAAGTTGAATGATTTGTTTAATGAATTAACAAAAATCAAAGAGTGTTACGCCCGTTCGCGTGATAACAATTAGGTTTGTGAAGCGAGAATGCCAATATCTCTTCCGTTTGTCTCACCGCAGCCGTTAGCGTAATTTCCGTAACGCTTTTCCGCTGTTGCGAAATTTTTTGATGTAAGTATTGGCATGCATGGTTCATTGCAATTCAAATCTTTTCATCTCTGTGAGTAATTTACAATTAATTACTTTCACATGAGTGTAATATATTATAAAGCAGACAGCTGATAAGTAAAATATCAACTAGGGCATATTGTCTTGATGTACTAATAAATTTGTTGATAGTTAGTTTACAAAGATAATTAATATTGTCAGCCTGGGAGGCTCCAGACGAGTTTATCAGTTTTTTAGGGGGATGACAAAATGATGCAACTGAGGTTCTTTATAGAACGTGGCATAGATGAAAAACAACTGCAATGTCATCGGTTTCATGAAAAATGTCATTTTGACACGTCGTCCCTTATGCTCCTTTTTTTCTGCCACGTGTTTGATTGTGATTTGATGCATGGCTTGTTTTGTCGGTGTTTATTACCGCCTAGGATAATTTTTATTGTGTAAAAAGAAGTTCAAGTACGGGTTTGGAGAGGCTCTTTGGTTGCTGTCGTAATACCAAAACCAAAGTTATCACAACTGACCAAATACAATCGATCAATTAAAACAAAACAAAAAATTAAATATCCTGAAACCGGCGCCAAGCTCGGGAAAACGTGCATTGCCCAATGCACGTGCACGATTGGTTTGTTTTTTTACCTAATGAGTTGAAGATTAAATAAAATGAAGGACTGTTTTAAGCGGTTGCATGTATTATATTTTATTTTTCAATAAACAAACTTTTGAAATGAAGCAAAAAGCACTGTGGCACGTGGCACTCTTTTGCAGTGTCAGCACCGTTTCAACAAGCTGTAAAAAGTTTGCTTCCCCATTACTTAAAGGAGCTTGATTTAAAGTATTCAGAACTATACTATACGTTTCGAAGTTTATCATCAACACAGGCGTACGTCGAACCGATGATAAGTTTGCTAAGACCGCACGTAAGTTCACTACTTTACTTCGCAAAAGCCGTTTCCTTCCTCAGCTCCTCGAACTTCTTTTGTATGTAAATGATCATTTGGTTCAGAAAAACAATATCGTCAGCAATGTCTATGGTATTCTAGTTTCTGCAACAGGGTAAACTGGTTTCCGGCCTTGTTGTCTGAAAGAACATAGCCAGTCTAGTGCCAAAAGGAAGAGAAGGGGACCTTGAAGGCCTCTCCGGCGGAGCCCAGTGTTTATGCGGAAGGATGCTCTCATACGCAAAAATGTTGCTTGAAAGTCTCCATGACTTGATCGTGTCCGTGTCTGTCTTCAAGAGTGGATGAATGATCTTGCAAATCACCATACTGGTAGTTGCCAAGGAAGTGATACGTTTTCAAGCTTAACTAGGGTGACCCCTTCCAGTAGGGTTCCCCTCCTTATTCCAAATCTTGCTCAGTAAGAGAGTGGAAGATCTTGGCCCAATCCAGTCTTCTCTCTTCCAGGTTTCTGCTTCTGTAGGCGATGAAACCTCAGTACAGCTGCATTCCAGGTCCTCAGGGATTTCAAGGCCGTCTTGACATCTGCCATGGTGATTTGTCCCGTTCTGATCCAGCGAGTTCTCCAGGTTCTATTCCGGTCTGGAGTGCTCAGGCCTTCCTGGAAGTGTTATTTCAATCGGTTAGGTTGGTTATCTGCCCTGGTCAGGACTACCCCGTTCTTGTCCTTAACCGGTTTGCTCCAGACAGTCTCTTATCCACTAAGCAGCCTCGTAGATTCGTGCTTCCTCTGCTTTTCGTCCAGTTTAATTTGATCGATTCCCTTCCTCTTGCCTCTCCTGCAGCTTCTCATCGGAGTCTTCTTTATTCCCTGAATCTTTTCGTCGTACATGCTTGCCACGGCGTGGTTTGTCGTCTTAGCGGTACCCAGCTTTGTTTTGCTTTCAGTCAGCAACAAATTGTTGATATAATAAAAAAATATATATATATGTGTTTATAGTGGTCATGCACTTAGCTTCATATCTCAACGAGATAGCTAGTTTACAGGCATGCCACTGAAACAGAGGAAACAAATAATTTATAAATAAACATAACAAGGTTAAAAATCCCAACTGGCAGGAGGCAGACCAGTTGGCTATATGCAAAGCGTGGTCGAGAATTTGAACTCCGGACAACCGAGAAACAAATCCAGCTAGTGGGCATGGCAAGGGCAGGCCTCGAACCGGTGACCTCCGGATTACAACACCAGCGCCCTAAACCACTCGGCCACGCTTGCCTCCTCAAAATATATATATATTAAAAGACACATTCTCGGTAAGGTGATAATACCAGGTGATGCTATACTGGGTACCAACAAGGTAACTGTAGTTGCAGCTACTGCAACTAGGATCAGAGTTGTTACGAGTTAAGGGCTTTTTGCAAGAAGGAAAGGAAAAGTCGCTCTTACACTAAGTATTGCTTAATAAATTGTAATTGACAACACACAAATGGTTGCAATATGTCCTAGCAAAATATATCTCCAATTCACTGTATCTAGCTATAATGCCAAAAACGGCGGTCACAATTACTTCTAACGATGGACAAATGTTGACAACTAACAAATTGTAGCTCGAACCGGCTGACTAAAATCTAACTGCCAACAAATACTTGAGGAGCCACAGTTTTAACTTACAATACACAAATGGTAGACAATTTAAAGCAGCAAACTGTATCTTAAATTCACTGTATATTCAAACTGGCAGCAAACAGTTAATACTTTTAACTTAATGGTTTATTATTTCACTAGCAAATCGTTCTCTGACTAAAGATCCGCCTGAATCTAAACTGCCGAGTGAACATACTCGAGTCAATCGATTTTCTGTGAAACTTTTCTTTGCTCAAGTTAAAACGTTATCAGTCGATAAAATCATCGTTTCAGTAACTAACAACAATAATAACTTCCACAGATGGGAAAAAGGTTATTTTAACTACTCCTTGTAATGTGCAATTGCCAACAAATAGCCATAGTTGACAATGCACAATTTGCATCTCAACTAACTGCAATATCTAAATGACTACAACTGTGCTCACAATTTTTTTTACGATGGACAAATGTTTACATTTTTCTAAAATATTTTATCCCGAACTCACTGCAATATCTTCAGTTGCATGTATCTAAAACTCACTGCATATCTAAACTGCTAAAAGAAGCTATCTTTTAACTGCAGTACACAAATGGTTAATACTTTCAGCTAACAAATTATTTTTAACTCAAGATCTGTCTATATCTAAACTGTCCACTGAACATACTTGAGTCAATCGATATTCTTGAAACTTTTCTTTGCTCAATTAAAGTTCAGGCAATTTATCGGTCGATAAGATCATGGTTTAGCCAACAACAGTCACGATTTTTACGGAAAATGGACAGGTAGTTAAAAATTTTAACTAGCAAAGTGTGCTAAAAACTCACGATCACAGCAATGTTTAACTGCTAGCAAACCTCAATAGCTTAAAATGACAATAAACAAAATAGTGGACACTTTCAATATGCAAATTTTATCTATAACTTAACTCTAGACTGTCCGGCCCTATCACCCACCCGGGGGCAAGGAACTAAGAGAAGTGTGAGCTTTGTAAGACTACTATAGATCGTCGTCTTGTAAAGTACTAACTGACTAGAAGGAAACATACATGTAGGTTATCCACAAAATATCCACAAAAGAATACTTCAAAAGATTGAAAAACAGACGTCTCCCACGCAAATGTAATTTTAAAAGGAAAACAATCGTATAACAACGTGTGACATGCATAAGACTTAAAAATGCAATACAAAAGTGCATTTTGTATTTACAAGTAGTAGCTAAAAATGTTTCAAAAACATTTGAGACAACAGACAAAGTTATTTCCAGATTTAATACAACGAGAGTTAAGAGTGTACTTATTACATTTTAATTGCGCAACTTTCAAGCACAGTCAGGCAAATTTTATTTAGAATACACAAGGTGTGGGCAGACCGCGTCAAGCGACATGAACGTAAGAGCTGGTCATGACGTCATCAGTAATTACTACTTCACAAAAATATTTTGTTATAGTTTTGTTGCTAATGGCGCTGCTACAGGGGGTGGCTGGAAATAGACCGGCTTATTTCATTTTATCAGACAGCACCATTGAGTACATTGAAAGTTTTGCGTTAATTGTAATTACAGTTTCAAGCGACGTGGCTTTAAATCAGGTAGTTTGGCTACTTTTAAAAGATCTTTCTTGAAGTTGCACACCTTAAATAGATGAAGAAAGTTTCGATCAGTCAGGAGTGTATGCGAGGTAAAAAGTTTCCGTCGAGTTTTCGTTTATTTTTTATTACCGACATTTTCCTTTCCACGTTAATCTCTCTGTTACTTATCGCTCCCGCCGTCTTAGGTGTTAAAAGCACACTAATCAATCCATCACTTTCCTTAATACCTTACAAAAATAACCCGTGTATTAACTTCTTGGTATAGTGTTAACTGCTTGCTCTCAGATGCAAACATTTTACCTCTGTCGCCTCATCCAGAACCATTCATCTGTTGGCTTCGTCGGTATGTTCCAAGCGTATTTTAAAATTAACTATCATTAATCGCGCCAATTTTGATGATGGAAAAACGTCTTGTGTCCATTCTCTATACCCGCGCTAGTCCTTTGGCATAGGCTCTTAATCCTAGTTGTTATTGACATAAATGTCACGATGATAACTAGTCTATAACTAGCCAGCGCAGCCAGAATCGCTTTCATTGTTTGTGTTGAGCTTCCCATAAGTGTGAAAATTACTCGTTTTTGTCTTCAAATAAAGACAATTTTAATGTTGACAATCTAACGAACACATCTTTGTTCGCTGTGTGGATTTATCTATTTCAAGGTGTTTCTGTTATTGCTTTATTCATCTTTTGAGTATTAGTTTTTGACTACATATTTTTGAACCCACAACCACAAAATGCACACTTGACGATAATAGTTTATTTTGTTTGCGCAATTCCTTTTATGTCATAATTCTTTTAATATTTTGTATAAACATAACACAAGATATCAGTGGAATAACTTTATGTAGACCGGCATAAAATGAATAGCTGACGAATTTATTGTGGACTAACAAGGCTGGTGGCAGAGTTATTTCATCATGTGAGTATAGATAAAATATTCGCTTAAAGAATGTTAGTAATGTTGCTTCCAATTTTAGGATCAGGCGATTCTTTGAATGATGCAATTTTAAGACGATTTGAGATACTTATATTGCATTAATCCTGGTGTTCTAATTCCATCATTCAAAAATTTTACTTAGCACAACTGACGACGGTGCCAAATTTTGATTGGATCGATCAGTTGGGTAAAGTAACGCTACTGGCAGGCGTTATTCGATTTCAAAGCAAGAGAGCATCAATAGACTCATAACAGACTTCAACATTTTTCAAAACATTAATGATGCCTGGAACAACAAAGGTGTACATTTGCCCAAAAGCACAATGCTAAAACCACATGTACATGTATGCCACAAAGGTTTTGTTCTATTCAGAAATTATAACGACGAATCCAACGATTATCAGATTAGCAGCGAGAGTTTACACCATTTAAGGACAATTTCAATTCTTTTTCTTTTTCTAAAGGATAAGTTCATATAATCCCTTAAATTGAGCCTGGGTCTAAACACATATTTTCCAGCAATTTCAAAATAAATATCACTATATTTATTGTGAGACGAATCTGCATCTATTTATTTAGTTTTGTTTTCATACCTGAAAACCGAGAGGTCAGTCTATTTATGGTTGGATGGTCTCCAAGTATTTATAAGTTTTGTTTTCTTTTCTAAAAACGGAGGGACCAAAGCTTCTTAATAAGCAAAAAATAACTTCTGAAACTGAGCAGGTTTAATGTACGTAAAACATCACAATTCTAGCTTGAATCAATATAAAACACGCAAGGCAAACGACAGTAAAACAAATAATAATAAAACAAATCGCACTTTAGAGCGTTCGTGTACCGACTTACATTCTTGCACACATAAATTTTTCTTCCAAGTTAAAAGAATAAAAGGCAATTATATCATTTCCTATTTTAACCAAACTGCTTTGTCACGCGTTGATGACGTCAAAGAGTGGGCAAGTCTATTGACGTCATCGGTTAATTGTTTACTATTTTATAGTAAGATTATTTGATGAATTGTTAATACTACAACTTAGTATTGTTTATATTGGTTGTACATCCTGCAGCGTCCATTGATACAGCTCTAAGTATTTAACATATTTTGCTTTTCATCGCATAACATAATAAGCCATCAAGCGACGCGTGAATAATTTTTCTGAACCACTTTAATTTCAAACCGTGTGAATATTTAACCCTACCAAGCTGGAGCGGAGGCACACGCTGGAGAGAGCAAAAAAACTCAGTACAGATTTCAATTTTTCAAAAAAATCTTGAAAAAAGCCAACAGTGCTACTGACTTCAATTAAACTTTTTTTTGTTTTTTTTTAAAAGTATATTAGCTAGTATTGCTCGTAGCTGATTCATCTCAATAGTTACACACAAGTATTTCAATTAAAGTACAATGTTAAGAACGTGGAAATGCATGGGTTAAGGAGTGAGTTTTTGACGCAAACTGGCGGAGTTATTCTGATTTACCAATAAAAAACATGACGTGTCTACGATTCAACATAAAATAACACAGAAATTCGCTTTCAATTTAATTTCCACTGAACGTATTTCACATGTAAGTTTGTTCTATGTAAAACTGAACTTGCTCAAATACCATAGAAACCTCTCCCGAGCAAAAAGCAACAATTCCATTACAATTTAAAATTTGTATCCAATGGCTACAGGTATGGAATAAATGAGAGTAAAGTGAAATATATTAAAACGCTTATAAACCCACCGTGCATGAGACGATGTTTAATAATTTTGTAATTTTGTATTTTTGTAAGCGGTTTAAAACGGGTGCTTTTTTACAGTGAATTGGGTACCTGCATGTCGACTTTAACGCGGAACAACTAGCATCTTGCGCAAAATATCGAACGCTGTTGTAACATGATACTGGGGACGATTTTTCGCGCACTTTTTGACCCGGCAACACGTTGCGAGTTTTTGAACCCAAGTCAAAACCTCGCAACGTATTGCCAACATTGTTGCGCGAAAAGTAGTTGTTGCAAGTTGTCCCGTGTAACACAACCTTAAAATATTTGTAGAAATGCACCTAACGTTCCAGCACAAAGTCATTCTGGAAACACAACAGTAGGCAAAAAAAAAAACATTGTGCTTAAAAGTTCTAGGTCGCGGTTGGTACATTAAATGCAAAATTGTTTTTCACACACCGGTAACTTTCTTTATTCCCAAGGTTTTTCAGTCATAACAAGCGCGCTCTAATTTGTTGTAGATTTGTTTTCAACGAGGTTGTGTAACATGGTTATGATTTAGCATTGCATTTTGTTGGCTTTATTTCATAAAAAGATATAAAAATTACCTCTCCTTGTTTTCAAACCCTGGTGCAAATGCTCGAAAGGCCTAAAAAGATGAATTTGAAAACCGTTCGCGACCCCCCAGCCCTCCCCATTTTCGTTTGTATACACGCCTTCTCGTGTTTACACCAGGCCATTACTAGTATTTTTATAATTATTGTTAGCTTTGCACCGACTAAATTTGTATCAGAGTATTTCTTCGCATAAAAAGGGTTATTTGGGATATCTTATGTATTATATAAATTTTTAAGAAGTTGATATTATATCATTCGCTTTTATCCAAACAAAAGTCACGTACAGTTCACAGTTTTATTCAAAGTTGAATGATTTGTTTAATGAATTAACAAGAATCAAAGAGTGTTACGTCCGTTCGCGTGATAACAATTAGGTTTGTGAAGCGAGAATACCAATATCTCTTCCGTTTGTCTCACCGCAGCCGTTAGCGTAATTTCCGTAATGCTTTTCCGCTGTTGCGAAATTTTGTGATGTAAGTATTGGCATGCATGGTTCAGTGCAATTCAAATTTTTTCATCTGTGAGTAATTTGCAATTAATTACTTTCACATGAGAGTAATATATTATAAAGCAGACAGCTGATAAGTAAAATATCAACCAGGGCATATTGTCTTGATGTACTAATAAATTTGTTGATAGTTAGTTAACAAAGATGATTAATATTGTCAGCCCGGGAGGTCCACAACGGCTTCAGACGAGCTTATCAGATTTTTAGGGGGATGACAGAATGATGCAACTGAGGTTCTTTATAGAACGTGGCATAATAAAAAAGAACTGCAATGTCATCAGTTGTATGAAAAATGTCATTTTTGACACGTCGTCCCTTATGCACCTTTTTTATTTTGCCACGTGTTTAATAATTGTGATTTAATGTATGGCTTGTTTTGTCGGTGTTTATTACCGCCTATGATAATTTTTATTGTGGATAAAGAGGTTTCAAGTACGGGTTTGGAGAGCCTCTTTGATGACTGTCGTAATACCAAAACCAAAGTTATCACAACTGACCAAATACAATGGTCCAATTAGAACGAAACAAAAAAAAAATTCTTAAACCGGCGCCAAGCTCGGGAAAACGTGCGGAGCCCAATGCACGATTGGTTTGGTTTTTTACCTAATGTGTTGAAAAATAAAAAAAAATAAAAATAGCAGTAGTGTTTTTAGCGGTCGTATGTATCTCATTTTATTGTCAATAAACAACTTTTTGAATTCGATCAGGTCCTCCTACAAAATACTCCATTACTAGCTAAAGAAACTTGATTTAAAGTATTCAGAACTATACTAGCGTTTTGAAGTTTACCATCAACACAGGTACGTCGAACAGATGATAAGTTTGCTCAGACCGCACATAAGTTCACTACTATTCCTCCCAAATTAAAAGCCCAACCTTAACCCACCCCGGCGGCCTGCTCCCCACCTCAGTTCCTCGAAATTCTTTTGTATGTGAGTGATCTGGCTCAGAAAAACATGTCGTCAGCAATGTCTAATGTCTAAGGTCTTCCATTTTCTGCAACTGGGTAAACTGACCTAAACTGGATTCAGACCTTGTTGTCTCAAAGATCATAGCAAGGCAAGTGCTTAAAGGAAGACAAGGGGACTATAAATGAATCGCCCAGGGTTGATCGCAAGGTCCGGCCAACACCCTCCTGGAATAATCCTTGCTTGGAAGCCCCATTCAGAGACCCGTTTTACCTTGACGATCTTTAGAATCGAAGGCCTTTCTAACGTTTAAAAAGAGCCTATAGTGTTGCACTTCAGGGTCTGCATGTTCCCCAATGATCCTTATTTTTGTTTTATGGTGGCAAGATCGGTACTGACGAAAACTTCCTTATTCAAGTCAGTGTCTCTCTTAAAGAGCGGATGAACGAACTTGCAAATCACCATGCTGGTAATTGCCAGGGAAAGAGATAAATCTCCAGTTTTTAAGGTATACCCCCTTCTTGGGAAGCTTAACTAGGCGGACCCCTTCCAGTAATGAAAGGATCCCGCTCTTATGCTAAATCTTGTTTAGAAGAGAGTGGAAGAACTTGGCACAATTTAATCCACCCTCTTCCAGGCTTCTGCCTCTGGGAGTGATGATACTCGACCAAGCTGCCTTCCTGCTCATCAGGATTTCAAGGCCCTGTTGACATCTGCCATAGTGATTTATCCTGCTTAGATCGAGCGAGTTCTTCATGTTTCGGTCTGCTCAGGCCTTCCTGAAAGTCTTCCTTCCATTGGTTAGGCTGGTCATCTGTCCTGGTCAGGACAATCCCCTTCATTTCTCCATGCTTTGAGCAGTATGTTCACCACAGAGCTGCCTCGTAGAATCTTAAACTTTCTCTGTATCCCTTCGTTCTGCTGCTTCCTCTGCTTGTCGTTCAGTTTTATCGATTCTCTTTCTTTTGCTTCACCTGCAGCTTCTCGTCGGCCTCTTCTCCCACTCCCCCCTTGATTGTTTTATGTTTTAATTGATTTTATGTTGGAATAATAATTAGCATGTTAAGATACAACTTTTGGCAAACTTTAAAAAAAAAATTGTCTTGTGGGTTGAGAGCCACCTTAAATTTTCTTGTTCAGCAATGATTGAAAATTTGTTGATCTTATAAGTGCTGCAGCAACTGTAAAATATTTGTAGCACTGACCCATCAAAGTATAAGAGCTGGAAATTGCTGGAAACCGTTATGATCCTTCTTAAATTATTTTCCAGCGATCTTAGCTAAGAAAAGTGATACTGTTTGACTGTATTTTTGATGGATGCAAATCGAACGATAATGCATTATATATGGTCGTGCGTTATGGTAACGGATAGTTCAGAGCATTAAACATACTTGGGCAAAAACAGCATGCAATGAAATGATTGGCAAATGGCATAAAGTAGAATTGTATTAAATTTCATAATCTGTTAAGAGCTTTTTCTAGTAAGATCAAAGACTATTTGCATACTGGTTATAATTACCAGCTGCCAATGCACCTGTTTACCTATTCTTCAATTTGCTTAGGTGACTAAAAGTGCCTTTCTTACAATTCGTTCCTAACAAAACAGTATTCTTTCTTATTATTGAAGCAGTTTCTCTTCTCTGCTCAATGAAGAAATTCTAAAACGCCGTGATAATGACACCGATTTTATCCAGACCATGATTTGGTTTTCACGCCTTAACGTTTTTCGACCTGAATAAATTTGACTGACATTTAGAACCAGTTTATAAAATTAAAACAAAGCTTCTTTTTGACACATCAGAGCAGGTTTGCCGGATGACCAAGTGATGTTTCTTCGAAAATGACTAAGAAGGAGACAACAACATAACAAGCCAGAGGTTGCTTCTTATTGCATAAGGCGCCGTTGAACGGCCGAGTTCCAGAAATATTTGTGGGGGATTAGCAACACGCTTGGTGTGAATCTATTGTTTCGAGCGAAGACGATATATTTACCAAGAGAGCTTGAAACATGTCTTGTAGCTGTCAACACTTTAAGTTTTAATTACTTTTCTTTCAACCTCAAGAAAATATCCTGTTAAATCATAATAACTATAACAGCGAGTGAAAGAATAGCTACGTATTATACGCTACGATTTGTCGGACTGATTTGCTTTTTGAAGAAATTCGCTGCGATTCGTTGGTTCGATTATCTTTTCCTATTTAAATGGAATGAAAATCGGCTTGATTTCTAAAATCTGTGACACTGCAAAGATTTTTGAAAACTCGGCCCTTTTTTAACTGCAGTCTTATTTTCTAATCAAATCTGGGACAAATCGAGCGGACAAATCAGTCGCACTGTGTAAACGAGCTTTTAGTCGATTTGCATATACACGGTCTCTGAAATTCATTTTATGCGCGACTCGTGATATTTTCTATTTTGCGCTTCCGATCGATTTGCCGACGGAAAAATAAAATGGCCGAGAGAATTTGGCGGAGAAAACCACAAAGCCGATTTAAAAATTAATACAAGGGCTTCATCAGTTCAATGGTCTTTTGCAAGTCTTCGGTCAGCTTCGGACGTTTTTGGATTGGTCGCAAGGTAGTTTTTAGCAATGTTCTTGATGGCAAGGATGTCAAACCTTCCAACTTCTAATGCTCGTGATATCAGTGCTCCACAGGTATCAGATAAACGTCACTTGATGGGTCTGCCTTTCCCCGCTATGTACCTCATGCGCGATGTGGGGGAAAGCTTTTTCATTTTACCACTTTTCCGAAGTCAATGAAAGAAGGGCAAAGATCATAACCTCTCTTATCGGATTTTCAACATCGCTACCTTTTCTGATGGCCTATTGAGGTTGAAGCAGTCATTACTCTTAAATGGTAGAGAAGAAGTTGAAGGTGTGGAGAGTCAGGACCCAGTGGATGACCTTGAAGCTTCCACAAATCGTAGCTACTAAAGCGTCAAAGTTCAACCTGTAAAGAGAGCTGATTACAAGGCATAATTGGAAATCGGTCGAGGAAAAAACAAAACACGCAAGAAATTGAATGGACTTGGTAGCCTGATCTTTTCCCTAAAAAGGAACCATGGAAAACCGGCAATAAGATTCTTGATAGAAAAGGCCGTCATTTAAATTAACTCATTAAAAGTTAATAGTAAAAATAAACGTTTAAGCTTCAGGTTATTACTACTGTTAGTTACGAGTTTTGTAAAACCTTTTTAGAATACTTTAAACATTAAAATAAGTGGATTTCGTCACCAAAGAAGCTTGGGCGCGCCGCCTGAAAACTTCAGATGGAGAGGAAACCCCTAAACTCCTAAAAAATACTTCAAACAATTTCAGATGTTTTAAACGATGTTTAAGTCCTTTTTTAGAATACTTTAAACATTAAAATAAGTGGATTTCGTCACCAAAGAAGCTTGGGCGCGCCGCCTGAAAACTTCAGAGGGAGAGGAAACCCCAAAATTCCTAATAATACTTCAAACAATTTCAGATGTTTCAAACGATTTTTAAGTCCTTTTTTAGAATACTTTAAACATTAAAATAAGTGGATTTCGTCACCAAAGAAGCTTGGGCGCGCCGCCTGAAAACTTCAGAGGGAGAGGAAACCCCAAAATTCCTAAAAAATACTTCAAACAATTTCAGATGTTTTAAACAATTTTTAAGTCCTTTTTTAGAATACTTTAAACATTAAAATAAGTGGATTTCGTCACCAAAGAAGCTTGGGCGCGCCGCCTGAAAACTTCACAGGGAGAGGAAACCCCTAAATTCCTAAAAAATACTTCAAACAATTTCAGATGTTTTAAACAATTTTTAAGTCCTTTTTTAGAATACTTTAAACATTAAAACAAGAGCTCTTAGAGCTTACAACTGCGCTGGTCTCGTGAGCACTTTAGAGGAGCCATGTGGGGGGAACAAAAATGCACCCCTCCCCCCTCCCCTTATCCCCTTTACATGCGTCGAACACTGTTGCGACTGACAAACAAGATGGTAAGAAAACACTTTGCGTGACATTTCATGGTTGACTAGTTCCATCCGAAATTAAACATTTTTCTTATATGCTAATGGTGGCCAAATTTAATTCCCACGATCCTGATCCGTGAAACAAAAAAATATTTTAAATCAGCATCCAGTGTTGTCTTGAATTACGTTTAAAGATTGAATAACCAGCTCCGAAAATGGAATATATTGGAGTAAATAAGAAAATCAAATTTGAGAAGAACACTGGACCTGTGTTTTGCTGAATGGAAATTCCCTGGGGAATTAATTTACCAATGACGTAACCCTTGCAAGTTAGGGCATGCTTGTCTCAGTGGTTTTCCATCAGATTTCAGAAATCCTATAGATGACACAGTTCCAAAAATAAATAACGCTAAAAAGTCGAATAATTCACACTTAACATGCTAAGTTTAGACCAGAGGATTTGGTTAGTTTCCTTTTTAGCAGATTTAAACCATTTCAGAGCATTGCGTGATTCTTGCCGATCAGTGCCTTGTGAAAGTAAAAATTTGTTAACGCCAGCACATTCCAGGACACAAACGTAATGTAAATAAATGTAAATTCTTGCCCGCTAAAGCGTATTTATTTAAAGCGTTAAATTTTAGTATTTTCTTTGACTCAAACGCCTCAAAACACTTCACACTGAATTTTGTAAGTAAAGATTAATGGATTCGCAAAGATTTGAAAGGTAGCTGATAATAGCTTTGAAAAACTACGTGACTCGAGGTCTAGCCGATCGAAAGTGAAACTTGTCATGTCAGCACATTCTTTTACACCAACGTAATGGTATTTATTCACAGATTCTGGCCCGCTGAAATATATTTTTCTTTCGACGCATGAAAATTTAGAATTTCCTTTGAATAAAACGCTTCAAAATCGAATATTTCACACTAAACATTCTTTGTAAAGACAAAAAATAAGAAAATGTTTCCATTTGTTACTGATTTGTAGCTTCTAAACATCGCGTGACATGAGCCTGACCGAGTGGAGGTTTGGTACAGGTCACCGACAAAACGAAAAATAATAATAAACCCCGTGCAGAGCAAGAACTGCGCAGCGCAGTTAATAAGTGGATTTCGTCACCAAAGAAGCTTGGGCGCGCCGCCTGAAAACTTCAGAGGGAGAGGAAACCCCTAAATTCCTAATAATACTTCAAACAATTTCAGATGTTTTAAACAATTTTTAAGTCCTTTTTTAGAATACTTTAAACATTAAAATAAGTGGATTTCGTCTCCAAAGAAGCTTGGGCGCGCCGCCTGAAAACTTCAGAGGGAGAGGAAACCCCTAAATTCCTAATAATACTTCAAACAATTTCAGATGTTTTAAACAATTTTTAAGTCCTTTTTTAGAATACTTTAAACATTAAAATAAGTGGATTTCGTCACCAAAGAAGCTTGGGCGCGCCGCCTGAAAACTTCAGAGGGAGAGGAACCCCTAAATTCCTAATAATACTTCGAACAGTTTTAAACGATTTTTAAGTCCTTTTTTCTAATACTTTTTATAATACTTATAATACTAGGGAGAGGAAACCCTTTAATTCCTAATAACACTTTGGTCACATTTTTTCCTATCGATGGATTCTAACAAACCTTGAGTATTAATTTACCTTTAAACTTCACAGTATGTTTTCTTCCATCCACTGTAATAGAAAGGGTAATCAATTCGCCCGATGGCTCCCCACGACCTTTGCATAAATTCTCGACATCGGCTCAAGATATTTTCCACTTTCAGTCGTATTCTCCTCTTCTTCGTCGCTTGGGCACAACTTGCATTTGCAAAATCTGAAATTGATAAGTCCGACTTCGAGGTGATCTTGAAAGGAAGAAGCAGTAGAATGGTCTGGGACGTTATTAAGTTGTGGCGGGCTTCCAGTGGTTAGTGTCGAGCATTTTGGCGCGCTGTTTGTTCTTGGCGGGCTTCTTGTGCTTGACGGGCAACAACTTTCATTCAATTTTTTGTTTGTACCGAAGATGTTTCCTCTTCTTCGATAAATGGACACGATTTTGGGGAATCCTGGTCTTCCGCGTCAACAGTTGTCTTCGGAACTTGATTTGTGGTCCAAGACGTCGACTCGCATATTTATCTGTTTATGGCGCATTTTAATCAGTGATAAAAATCCATTCGATCGAAAATATTCGACTTCAGAAATATTTCTTCGAGCGGAATGTCCGGCTAGCACTGCGAAAGACGTCCCCACATAATATTCTCCGGACATCTCCAGCTTCGTCTGCCGAACCACTCTGGTACATGCCCGCCATTTTAGTCGCGTAGATCTTCGAACTTTAATCGCCGAATTTCGTCGGTGAACAGGGTAAACACACTATTTTCTCGAATTTTCTTGGTTCTTTGCAGCACAAACGATCGCTCAAGGTGTACCATTTCGTTTTTACGACAAGCAATGGCGAAAAAATACGAAATAACATGGCGGAGATTCTTAGTATCGACACATTGTCGCGGACGAAAATAAAGTAAATTGATCATGTTCGTGGTTTCCAAATTCATATCTGCCGCGAAAACTGATCTTTGGTGAAATGGACAACGCTGACAGATGATCTGACAGATTGGATTAGTGTACACACTCTTGGTGCGCAAAGGAATGTGTGAAACTAATTAGGGATTAGTTACTTGAGCTCAAAGCGTCTTCGTTTCCATGACGAAAAGGGGTCCCTGGTGCGTGCAATAAGAATCGGGCTCTGGCTTCTTATGTACGGCTTAGATTACATGGACGTTTCTTCTTCGTAGCAGTGTTTCACACTAAGATGAACTCAAACAATACAGACTTAGCAGCGAACATCTGAAGCCAGGCACCGTTGATCTTCTTCTGTCCATACAAACCAATATTCACAAGGATTTTAATTGACCTAACTACTGCATGTCCCATCACCATTTTGCTAAACATCGTAGTTATCGCAACGGTAACGCAAAAAAGAAGGCTGCAATACAACTCAAACATTTTGTTGGTTAGTTTGGCCTTGGCGGATTTGTTAGTGAGAGATGTTTCCATGCCTTTGAGTATCACTTTAGATGTGTTACTTCTCTGCCACGTTGTTAACTATTCTATTTGTGAAAAAGCGTTTGCAAATCAATTGGTGCTGTATGCTGCTGTCTGTTCGTCTTTGTATCATTTGACTATCATTGCTTGGGAGCGATATGTGACTGTAAAACGATCCATTACGTACAAAGTTATTGTCACAAGAGACCGTGTAAAGAAGTTCGCAAAACAAGGTTTGTTTTTAGCTGTGTTGACAACAACTCCTGCCCGTATCCTGCAAGCAGCAGGTGCTAGTTATAAGTACGTTGGGCTCTTGACACGATCCTCACACTTACCACGGTGATTTGCATAATCCTCATCATGTATTTCTACACCATGGTTTATCTGGGAGTGCGTCAAAGGAAAGTTAACAACAGCCGACAAGGTGCTCCGCTTTTTAAATAAAACCTTGAAAAAACATTGCTAAAACCACTGCCATAGTTAACATTGTACTGTGATTTCTTACTCTCCATCTGTTGGTGTTCTTCTCTTCGGAGAAACTGTGCCCTTTCTTCAAACAGGCTCGTTTTTTTTTTCGTTGGTCAGAGACTCTTAAACTCTGTCGTAAACCCTCTTCTATATTGTTTCGTGCTTAACCGCCATTTCAGCAACGCGATTCTGGTTCACAAAAAGGAGGTATTACAACTACCAAGACTGCAAGCTGGGCAACGATCGCGGCTGAGCAGCGTAGCCACAGCCTGTGGACAGGAGCAGGAAAAGGTAGAAGACTTAGAGCATGTAGCTGGGAGTTAGTGCAAAACAATTTTAGGCAAATTAAGAGAGTCAGTAACTAAAAGACAAAAGCGCATGATGACCATAAACCACAATCAGGACCACACGGTTTAAGTGAGATCATCTTTCACCTGAATTTGTTGACGTTGCTATCGGTCAGACGTTTATCAAATCCTTAATTTTCGACATCGATCAGAGTCTAACTCTCTAGTGGCAATTGGCGTTGATCTGGAGGAGGGCCTCCTGATTCAGGGACTCTGTTGAACCTTCGTTTTATGGTTACAGAACGTATCGCCTACAGAATCGAAAATTTTCTCTTTCATGAGCAAAGGCGAAATGGCCAAATACTGCCTTGCCGAAACAAAACAACAGCTGGAGCCATATCAAAATTACCACATTATTAAATAAATTAAGTAACAGTGTTTAAAAAAACCGTCTAGCTACGAGTTCATGAAATATTCCTTTGTCACTCTTTTAGTTTAATGATCTTACAATTTTTCATTACATGAATGAGTTTAAGAATACTGTAGTGCAGTCAGGCTAGTTGTATTGAAAACATAAAAAACGTTGTTACTGACTTAAAATTGTAAAAAGATGGGACGTTTCGGTTAAAATACCAGAACCTTCTTCAGCACAAATTAAAGACACCTCATTTAAATCTGGACGCCGTTTTTAATTTGTCCTAAAGAAAGTTGAAAATTCCCGAAGCATGAATACCTACGATCAGAAAACACAACAGCCGTTCAACTACAAAGCGGACCTCTGAGGGAACATCATCTGTTAGTCGGAATAATAATGAGGATCGAAATGCACCAATCACAGCAAACCAACGTGCATAAATAGCGACGCGTAAACAATCGACTTCATCGCCTGATGAAGACTAGCAGTATTGCAGTCGAAATTAACGTCGCGATCAACATCTCAAAGCAATTCTATCGTGAGACAAACGAATAAACGTTCATTACCTAAGTTACAATTTTTTACAATTTTAGTCAGTGACAACGCATTCTTTACTTTTTTTAAAAATTACAATTTCACGTTTTATTTTATTTACAGATGATAAAACAAAAGATATTATAATTTATTATATAAACTGCAGTGGTTTAGCGAGTGGTAGCAAATCGAGAAAAATGATATCACACATGTGTGGATAAAAATGATATCCACACGTGTGATATCATTTTTGACCAATCAGCTCGCAGAGTTTGCCATGTTTCAACGCTCAATGAGCCAAAGTAAATCGATATTAAGTCGAAACATCTTCGGATCTTCCTTGGCAATCTTCGGCAATCTTCGGAAAACTTCGGACATTTTCGGAAAATCCATTAAGAAATAAAAACGTTACTCTGGTTAAAAATTTTGTAGTAAAAAAAAAAAATTTTCGTTTCGTTTCTCCGATGTAGCTTTTGTCACAAACTTGGCAGGGTTTGGCCACACCAAACCATCGGCAATTTGTTTCCAAAACCGAAAGATCCATTGCCAAAAGATCAGACTCGTGGCGCAATTTATTCAATTCCCTGCCAAGTTTGTGACAAAAGCTACATCGGAGAAACGAAACGAAAATTTTCCACCCGACTCAAAGAGCATCAAAAAGCAGTTGAAAACAAACACTCACACAAGTCAGCTTTAGCGGAACATTGTTTTCATTCTGGCCACACCATCTCGTGGGAATCGTCAAAGATCTTACGTACAAGCACAAATTGGCGCAAAAGACGTATTCTGGAGGCTTGGGAAATTAACACTTGCAATAATCCGCTAAACCGCGATGACGGCATGCATTTACCGCACGAATTTCTAAATTTAGCCTTTAGGGACAAACATTAGCTCTCGATTTGCATATTATATAAGAACGTGCTTTTTGTATTCACTTATCACTTTCCCCTGATGAAGGCTTTAGTTTAAGCCGAAACGTTGGGACATTGTAGATATTTTACGAACATTTTACTACAAAATTTTTAACCAGAGTAACGTTTTTATTTCTTAATGAATCAACCACCTGGTTACAGGTCCATTTTTAAAATTTTCGGAAAATGTTCGTAATCATTCGTACAACCTTCGGACAACATTTTGAAAATTTTCGGAAATCTTCGGAAAATGGTCGGAAATCTTCGGAAAATCGTCAAAAGCATCGTAATTAGTAGGTTTATATAATAAACAGAATAATACATGGTTGCTTGGAGATATGAAATTTTATCTTCTCGTGTTCAAATCCGATATCTCACTCGTTCGCTGCGCTCACTCGTGAGCTATCGATTTGAACACTCGAAGATAAATTTCATATCTCCGCGCAACCATGTATTATCCTCTATATATTATATATTATTATATATTATAATATAAGATATTATTTTGAAGTGAAAATACGAATCATTTTTGCCCGTCAACACGAAAACGCTAGACGACTCGAAAAAGGCTAATACCGCTTACGGAGCATGCGCATTTTCCAGTGCAGGGCTTGAATATTGGATTTTGGATATTTGCAAGTTACAATAGCTAGGTTGCTGTTAGCACTGAAAAAAGTAATTAAGTTCTTTTGGTCGATTTTACATGTAAAAATAGCGTTTTCACGAGAGATGCATATGCAAAACATGAACTTAGAGATTACTGATAAAAATTGGTTTGCAACTTTGGCATGTTAAAGGAGCGATGTCACCGGGATTTCGCAGATTTTTTATCCAAACTGTTCTGAAATTAGTGGCAGGCAACTTAAACCAGAAAAACATTATCTTTAAACATCTAAAGGAAGATGTAACCTTAATTTGCGGATAGAAATTAAGCTACGGCTATAAATCTAACTGGATTTGTAAAAACGTGGTCAACGAAAAGTGACCTGAGTGTTTTTGGCCACGTACATTGCACTCCAGTATGGTTAAAAACATGTCCAGAAAGAAAGAAAAAATGAACAACAGCGCTGAAAGGTAGATAAGAAAGAGGAGAAGAGAAAAAAATACTGACATTCACTTTAGTTTTTATATCGTCTACTTTGGAAAAAAACGCGTTTACGGCGATTTGCGCTTAAAACGGTGAAAATTTCCATAACCTGGTTTTAATAAATCAGGTCAGAAATAATGATTTTTTTTAAGACGCGCGGAAACAACTTGAAAAAGTAAGCGTTACTTTTTCAAGTTGCAATCCGTTTCCATCCGAGCCATCCGCACCCAAAGATGCTTGTTAACAGTTTCAGTGCTGTACTTGTATAGCAATTTTTAATTAAAAAATGGACTATGATTTTTAGGTTACCTGCGCCACAATTATAATTTTTGGGTCTTCAAAAATTTGGTAAAAAAATCTGGTAAAATCTGTCACATAGTCCCTTTAACGTGGAGTAAAAATTAGGGCAGAAAACCTCACTCAGTTTCTTTTCTTTTCTAAAAAGAACATTTTCGTGGCATTATTTTAAGTGTTACCTTTGGTTTAGACTTAATTCATATCGGCGGATTTTCTCCTAACAAAGGTCATTTATGAGCGAGATTATTGAAAACAAGTTAATGCATGCCACATGCCTGCTCATAATCTGGTTTTCTTTTGTTATTAATAGATCTAAAAATTTAAATTGAAAATTCATAATTGTATTTTTCAATTTTATATAATTTTGCTAACTCTAGCAAATTCGGCAGTATTATAAAATGCTTACTTTATCGCAATGTTGTTATTATTCTTCAATCGATTTGCAACTAGAACCTTTGGGACACCGACAACGGAAAAAAATAGCAAGCAGCTTTTATCCTAAGCTTCGAAACATTTATAATGTTTATGTTTTCTTATCTAATAAAATATTCAACTACATTATTGCGAACAAAAAGAGAGCTATCTACTCTGATCCAATTTTATTCCCTGTTTGTATTGCAAAATAAATTGAGGTGCTAATTGTTAAAAGGATTCTATACCGCTTTCCATTTAGCCGACCGCAGAAAAAGCATTGAAATCGGTTTAAATAAACAATTTTGCAAAGATACCGTGTTTTGTTACAAACGTTGACATTTTCAGAAGTGCCTTCTTGAATTCGAGACGAAGCTTAACGACAAAACCAAGGCGTTTTTGCAATAGCCTCCTTTCTCTCACGTTAATATTAACTACATCGGTCAAAATTAAATTTCTGAAATGACGTGAAATGTCAAATTAAATAACTTGTTTAAAGATTTAGTTATTGAACTTGTTTTGTCTTCTTTTATTCCAAATTGAATTGAAAATATTGAGATGATTTTGACGTCGGCAAAGCCACATAGAGCTTTGGCAAGTTTTCAATTTTATCAACGTAATAGGTCGTATTTCCCTTTAGGCGACTGAATATCTGCCTTGATAATACAATGTGACATTTCAAAATAACAATATTTTTTTTCGTTTACACCTGGTGTAATTTAAGAGAGCGCACTATTTAAACAGGAATATAGGTTCCAAAACTATCGTTCCAAATTGTTTAGTTTGCAGAATACCTCGTGTTTGTGTAAAGCCGCGTAGAACGGCTGTACAAACGATTAGATAGACGTAAATGTCTTAATGTGAAGAATATCTAATCAATCCCCCAAAAAACAATACCTCAGAGCTTTATTTGAATGCCATGAATATTTATGCGGCTTTTCATATAAACCGAATTGCCCTTAAGGTTATCTCATGTCACAAAAAAAACTCATCGCGCTAAAAGGACGTCCTCGGTAAAATTGGAAGTCTTCAGGGCAGGTGGAACAAACGACGTTTTATCGATTCTGCACTTCAAACAGGAAAGGTTTGTCATTTTTTTATAAAAGGAAGATAGCTGTTTTCACCACGAGCAAATAAAACCACCAGATATCAAAGATTGCTGACAAACACAGACCAAACAGGGTCGAAACTGATCGGCGATTGTTCAAAACCGTGCCTAAACTCAGTGATTTGCTTCATCAGTATTAAAATTCAGCGCCAAATAGGTCCCTTGCAGAAATGGGACAACAACTAATTCAACACCAGAACGCCTGTGTCTTTGCGAAAGCGATGGACTTTAGCATGGAGGAAAATCAACTTGTTTACATTTCCAATGTAATGACTTGTATTTTCAACGCGTTCTTCGCTGTACCAGCCATCGTTGGCAATGTTCTAGTTGTGATGGCAATATGGAGAACACAGCTGAAGCGTTCTCCGTCAAATATCCTGCTTTCCACGCTGGCGTTCGCCGATCTTCAAGTTGGCCTCACTGTCCAGACAAGCTTTGTCTGCTACAAAATGGCTGAAATCTTTGGGGCAGCCGAATTGTCATGTTACGCGCGCTTCGTGAACATAGTGTTTGGTTACTCTATAACAGCCGTCTCGCTGCTTACACTGACTGCCATCGCTATCGAGAGATATATGGCGCTGCGTCTTCATCTACGCTACAAGGAAGTTATAACGAAAAGGCGAATACTGACAGCCGCCTGTTCTTTTTGGGTAATAGGATTGGCTGTCACTTCGCTTTATTTTATAGCGAGAGGTGCCTTCGGTGCTATCGTGATTACAAGTGAAGTAGTGTCCATTTTAGTAACCTCTGTGGCATACATCAAAATTTATAAAATCGTGCGGCGTCACGCACGCGAAATAGACTCGCAAAGGCGCGTGTGCGTCGATCCTAACGCACAAGTCGAGCTGAACATGAAGAAATACCAGCGTTCTACGTTCACGATGGTAATCGTGTTCATGTTATCGTTCGTGTGCTATGTGCCGTATTCGGGGGTTATGGTGGCAAAGCTAAAATACGGATTTACAGCGAACGTGAAGGTTGCAATTGATATTTTCTCGACTGTAGTTTGTATAAACAGCTCGCTGAACCCGTTAATATATTGTTGGAGGATGAAGGAAGTAAAGCAGGCCGTCTGGGCGGTGGTCAAGCGAAACACGGCTGTCAATCCTGGACCGAATGAGCAGAGCATGATGACATTCGCTCCGCTTCCGCAAGTGAGGCACGGGTCTAAGGTCGGTGCAAATGGCGCGAGTCGCAAGTAGCCAGCGAAAGAAGGTCATTTATCGAGTCTTAAAAAACCTAAAGGAACAACAACAGCAGGTTTTGAAGCAGGTCGACGCAACTTTATTTAAAAAAAATAGAGTTTAATTCTCAAATTTCTTCTCAGGTCTTTACAAAAAATCGTCGTAAATAACCCGTGTGAGGAGATTGGTAATGCCATTAAGAGTGACTTTTTGAATTATTGACCGATGATGAAGTCGGACAAGCTTCAAAGCCTCAACAATAGCACCATACATGCATGCATTCCGTTCAACTTTAATATTCGATCTGTTAGCAGGTGGACAAGAAGTGTAATTGTGTCTCGTTTGGTGGTGATGCTGACAGTCTCAGGCAGAATCTATCAGTCCCTGTACTTGAAAAAAGCCTCAGGTAATTTGTCTTTTGGGAGAAAATTTTCATTTCCTTTTAGCCACTCAATTGTCAAATATGAAAATCGGGACTTATCGTGAAAAAATTAATACTAATAACGTAATGAAAAAAAAAAAAAAAAAAAAAGGTTTTCACCGATGAAATAAAAGTCGCAGTCATCTTTTTTATTGTATGTTTTTTTTTTTTTTCAATTTTTGTTAATCGGTACAGGAAGAACGCATGGAAACCAACTGCGAGAAAACCAAAACAAATACATTTGTTTTTTGTCTAAACGTCTGAGCTTCGTCATGGTTGCCTTAGATATACCAATCGAAATCTTAATTTCCTCTCAGATATAATTTTTTGGGAAAATTAACTTTTCTTGCGTGAAATTGTGTTCTCCATGGGTAATAACGAAAATAAATGGCCTTATCGAATCCTGGAGATTTTTTAAGTTTTTTAAGCCATTGAAATTACTAATATGTGCTTCATTTTCGTTATAGCTGAATTGCTCATTTTCATTTTGCAATGCACTATATAGATAGCTGCAGGGCTCATTAATTATAATTATCTCGAATTTCCAATTTTCTGTTGTCTTAATTTCTGTTCGAAAAGTGCCTTAAGCCATAATTGCGTTTAGATTGATGGATCTATTTTGCACATTAAAATGAACCTAATATATCTTAAACGATATACCTCATTTCGCTTTTGTAAAAATGCCGGATAGCTTTTGTCGAATTAACCTATTAAGAAAATTCTCTCCTTATCTATCAGCTTTATCCTGATACTCATAAGAATCATGATTTTAGTTTTACAAATCGTCGGTTATTGGCACATTGAAAAGTTTGCAGCATGCATATTTCATCGCACACACTGCGTGAGGCAAAAGAGCGATCAATCAATCAATCAATCAACTTTATTAAAAGAGGGTAACGGCAAACAGTAAAAACTACTGACAAACAAGCGGCCCTCGGATTACAAATTACAACTACATAATATATACTCGGATTACAAATTACAACTACATAATATATACAATTTAAAATTTGAATTAAAATACAGAAATTTCTAAAAATAGGGATTAAGAATTAAAAAACTGTAAAATGATGAATGTCCTTAAGGCTAGATGCGTAAAAATCAATTAGGCCATTTTTAAAAAATGTAGACTCTCACTTTTCTTTAAGAAATTGGGAAGAGTGTTCCAAAGTCTAGTTGCTCTCACGCTAAATGATCGCCCTCCTTCGGTTTTTCGTTTGAAACGGGGGCAGGCCAAGTTGACAGAGCCATATCGACTATTTCTTCTTTTTTCAGAGTTTGGCACTAAGTTCGTTTATAGGATGGGTTTGGCCATTATCGTTTGTACACTTTGTTAAGATGTTTATTTTAACCTCGAGAGACCGAGCATTAAAATTGAGTTCAACGCTGTTCGCTCGTTGTGGCGTCAAGGATCGCGCAGCGCGTTGAGGCGAAGAATCCTCTGCATTCCCCAGAGACGACGACCACACCACGGAGGCGTAGAGCGTCTTCTGATCACGCTTGCATCCTTGAAAAGGAGAAATTCTTTTCAGCAGCACCTGGACCTCTACAGAGGTAGAAGTCACGAGGACAGTTTGGAGTCGATTGTGACTCCCAGCAGTTTTTGTGAGTTCACCTGATCGAGCTCAGTGGCATTTTTTAACTTGCAACTGCTGGTGCCCCATTCTTTTCTCAAGCCATTTACCCGTGGCAGCTTTCTTGTCTTTTTCGTTAGAATCATTTTTTGTTTCGACCATTTTTGTAGTTTATTCAAATCCGATGGAGACTGTCACTGACGGCCCAAGGTGCTAACCTATAGTCGTGGAATAACTAACTTAGTATCGTCAGCATATATATCTGCCACAGTGTTGTAGAGCTGAGGGTAGGTTATAAATATAAGAAAAGTACAGGACCTAGGATGCTACCCTGAGGTACACCCAAAGTAATGTCCCTTATCTAGAATGACATCCATCAATGTTTACGTTTGCTTACGGCCATTCATGTAGTCAGTAAATAGAGGCAGATAATCCTCCCCTACACCGATCGCCCCGAGCTTTGTTAACAAATGTGGTCAATGAGATCACGCTTTTTTGTAGTCCACAAAGACGATCCCGGTTACCTTGTCACTTCAGACGAGCCGTATCAGAGCCGTGGGATTCTGAAGCCAGACTGGAAGGTAAGTAAACCATTTTCACAGGATTTCATAGGTGATCACAGACGTGTTTCTCCAAAAGTTTTATAGTACCGGTAAAATCGGCCTTATTTTTTTATCGTTCCTGTTCCCATTTCCTTTAAAACGGGGTGACTCTCAACTTTCCAGGCGCTTGGAAAAGTTTCGTACGCAAGCAATTTAGCAATGGAAGTGAGGGGACAATAGCAGGTGCAGCATTAGCACTGGCACTAATACCATCATCACCAGTTGCCTTATGCGCAGGGAAGATAGAAGTAGCTCTGCTGTTTCCTTCTGAGTGATAGGTGGAATATCATCAAGCGCTGCCCCTTTAATTAAGACAAAGATTGATAGACTTTCACCATCAAGCGTCGTAGTCAATTCTGGGCTGGTCAATAAAGAATTAGTATCTCCGCGATCTGTTCATCAGAGATTTTCATCATTCCGTCAGATTTTATTCCTATCTGCTTTCCCACTGAAATATCAAGTTCCAGAGTTTTTGTTTTTTTTTTCGGAATATCCTAAACATTTTGTTTCTCAAGTTTGTGACTTTGTTCCCTGCTTAACAACTCAGTAGATTAGTTTGCTCTTGCGCGCCTGTAGAAGTTGTCACGCTCTTGATGAGAGATGTCGCTAGTACATTGACCTCGCGTTTTACGCGTTGAGTGGAGAAAACAAGTACCAGCGTCGACATCGTAGTTCGTCAACAAGCGAGTCCAGGGAGCAGAGAAGTAACCGAGAGATGTCCTATAGGCGTGACGTTACAATTTGTTCCTTGCACGTTTGTAGGAAAATGGGTGATGATGACAGATGAAAAGAAGATGTCACGTCCCGATGGGGTGATAAAGATGACATCACCTGAGCTGCCTTGCGATTGACAAATTATGTAGCCATCCGTTGTCGCGAGGATATCTCTGTCAGTATACTCTCCATTTTGCCCCACACAATATATGAAGGTGGTCATAACTCCAGCAAAAGAGGGGGGAAGTTCAGCGGCGTTCACGACAATGAGCGAACTAACGCCAACCACCACCGGTACACCCGAGAAGTGAAGTCAGGAAGAGAGTAGAACAGAGCGTATCTCATGGTTGAGAAACAGCTCACTGCTTAGACTGGACTGAAAGTTAAGACCAAGGACCAGGGTTTGAAGAAATCGCCAGCGAGATGATGAGAAATGATGAGAGAGAGGGTGTGCGATCCAGTTCAGGAGTGGCGGAGGTTTGTGTGGTTAGTCGTTTCAGGCTATATATAGATAGATTAATGCTACACCAAGTTATAATTACTTGATAAGCTTGGATCACGCGAGGCCAATATAAATCATTTTACCTGAAAGCCTTAAAAAGATCTTTGATTCTAAAGGTAAATCATAGAAATTCATAATTCAACGTGATCTCGATTGGTGTCCTTGGAATATTAATGATTGCAAAGAGAAGAAGCTATTTCCTGCCAATCTGCCTTTTTCTGGAATAAGACAAAAGAATTTATTTTAATGGAAAGGCCGGAATATTCATATTTGGTAATAAGATAAATTTAGCCACCTGCAAGAAAAGCAATTTTTACATAATTTTTTTTTCGGAATAAATTGCGATCACTTTACATTTTCTCAGATGTAGAAGAAGATTCTGGAAGATAGATTTTTGCAAGCGATTTTTTTTTTGCCAGCCAAACTGTTGCAAACAATAATTTTGCATTGGAAAGTCAATGCATGCATAAGTGCCTTTACCTTTAGGTCGCTAGCTTGATTTTTAATAATTAATATTTAGAGTTGTGAAATACTGTGGCTTTTGCTAATCCATTATGAAATACGGAGAAAATGGGTTAAATATAGGCCCTGCGCAGAGTCTTAAGTCTCCATCTGATCCTCAGAAAGGCCGATTTACAGGGTACATTTTGTCGCATGCGTGCCGCGACATGCTACGACAGGATACGACACGAATTGTTTCGTGTAAATCAAACCTACAACTCCTAAGTCGTGTCGAAGGCCTGTCAGTATAGCATGTCGCATGCGACAGAAGCGTACCTTCTAAATCGGCCTGGATGGGAGGCTAGTCTATCGCAGGATTACCCCTAGCATTAAATTCACCGGTAACCTTTTATACACCTGGGTGGAGAGAGGCACTATATGGGAGCAAAGCGTCTTATTCAAGAACTCAACACAATGACCCCGGCCAGGGCTCGAACCCCCGGACACCTCAATCTGGAGTCCAATGCGTAACCAATAGGCCACCACGCCTCGCACTATCCTAAGCAAAGGGCATATAAGCAGTCTTTGGAAGAGAAAAAAATCGACTACCTTTGCTTTCTTCCTAGTTTTAATTTTCTGCTCCCACGAAACGTGAAGTGAACGGTTCAAATAATAACGTTTCTGGAATCAAAGCTAATATTGTAAGGAATTATGGGGTATATACAAGGTCCTATTTCTCCTAGACGAATATGGGACCCCTCTTTTTTATTTCAAAATTTGGGTTTCTGTTTCGATGGAATGACACAAATCCGTTGTTGTACATACTTTAAGCCTGCTGGCAGAAAAGAAGTTATGTCGCAGCAGCATGTATATACACACAAGAAAATGGCCAGATTGGCTGTTTTCACACTAGAGGACGGACAAATCGTCTAGACGGACGAGTCGTCTGACGATTTGTTCGTCTAGAGTGAAAATTTAAGACGGCTTTTTGACGACTTGTCCGCTTAGACGATCAAGTCGTCCTCGAAAAATCGTCTTCCCAGACGGCCAAATCGACGGACAAATTGCAACCATTTGTACGTCGAAAATCGTGTCCGTCCCGCTATCACACTGAGACGACTTGTCCGTCTCAGACAATTTGTCCTTCGAGACGATTTGTCTGTCTCTAGTGTGAAAACGGCCATTGTACAGAGTCGTCATTAAGGCGACACGTTCCCTAAAAGATATCAACACATACTAAAATTTTCTTTGTTGTGATTTTGTCTCCGCTATATGTTGTTGGACAAGTGCGACACGTCCCTTTGTATGTCAGCAAACTCCTTTAAATTAGTTATGGCATGAGATACACAGGAAATAAAGCTAATTATATTTGCTAGAATCGACAAAATGTGTGGGTTGAAAAGCAAAGTTTGCTTTTTACAGGCTGTTCAAACGACCGGTTACTGATAATATGAAGAGTGAATCTCATGACGCTATAAGCCGTTCAAATAAACTGTGCGACTTGTTAATTGTCTTTGGTCGCATTTGCTTATTTTAATAAAATTGCATGACGTAGATAAAAACCAAATTATTCACTCAGTCGACAGTTAATTATTTTTTTTAAAAAATAGGACCCACGTCATGAACTACTGACGGTTGCTAATAATTTTGTTTTTCATGTCGACTACGCTGCCTGAAATAGGCGCTTTATTTTGGATCTGTTAAGAATTATTCCTTGTTCGCGAGAATTAAGTTACGAATTGACATAAAAACTAGGTGAAATTGTGTACATTAAATTTAAAATAGGAAACTTTCGGCGTGGGAGTGGTTCTTAAGGCTCGCATTAGTTTCACGACATAAAGTCAATATTCACTTCATGTCTGAAAATAATGTTACTTTTGTCGGCGTATTTTGGGTAAAATTAGGGTCCTCGAAAGACTCGGGAAAATTAAGGTGGGTCAAAGTTATTTCCCTCCAAAAAGTGGGGGGTGGTCTCTTTTATAAAATAAATTTAAAAACTTTTTAAAAAAAAAAAAAAAAGAGTATTAAAATAAGACCAATGGGATTCTAGGTGAATGGTGGAGCTGTCATTTTTGCTGTTCCTCGTTCTGTTTTCCTCCAGGCAAAGAAAAAAGAAACATAAGTAAAAATGTTATAGAGCTGTATTTTTCCCCATCAGCGCGCCCACTCATTGATGACATCTAACAATTAAACTCTTTTCAGCCAAAAATCACTGAGCGGGCAGCATTTCAAAATCTATGACGTCTAAAAGGGTATCAGTCTGACGTTCAGATTTGAGACAAAACGAAACAATCTCTCTTGGCATCCGTACATTAAAGTGTTTAACGTTTATACGTAATAGAACTTTTTAAATTAAAATTGATATATAGCTGGAATTTATATAACTGCGCGCGCACTCAATGGCTCCTTCAAAGTCACATGACATCTAACAATAAAACTGTTTCCCGCCAGACGTCGCTGAGCAGACAACATTTCAAACTTCTATGACGTCAGAAGGTGACAGTACACAGTTGCCCACGAATGTTGACCGACAACCGCCGGTTTTTCTAAGTCTTCGTTGTGCTCAAATTTCGTCGCGGTCTGTTGACTTTGCACGCGAGTCACATGTAATTTGAAACGAGACTCCCCGCAGTTGCCCGAATATAAACAATAATAGAGGCGTGGCTGACTAGGATCCTTTAATTTTGTTTGCTGAGAATGTCAATGTCTCCAGAGGCGGAACCGAGAGAAACATTGAGATTCTTGGGGAAAAAATTAACTTTTTTCCCCTTGGAACAGTCATTAAGTGTTAAATGTATTAATATCGACTTCCGCTTCAATAAAACAACCTGACAGTATAAATAATCCACACCCTAGCTCTTATTATCTTAAAGTTGTCATCTGCAAGAACTATAATAAAGGCAAACCACAGCGAGATCATTTGTGGACGTGGTTTAATAAAACAACTTGAGAAAATAAGTTAGAAAGGCTGATTCATCTTTACGGAAAATAGAAAAGATTTAAATACAAAGAGACTAAAAACCAGCTTAATTGACAAAAGATAAATGGGAATTTGCAGCGGCATTTTCACAGAGTGGCTCCACACTTTTCCCGATCGATTGGAATTCAGAAGTGTTGGCATTTGTGGAGGGAGAAAACCGTAGAACCCGGCCGGAGAAAACCTTTGGAGCAAGGACGAGAACCAACAATAAACTATATATTGTAAAAAATGTTGTGGTTATTCATCGTGGTAGAGTACAATAATAAAGTATTATTTCGTTTGTCTCACGACGTAGTCACGTGTGATGGAGATCGCGACGCTTCGACTGCATACTGCTAGTCTTCATCAGGCGATAAGCAGCTGTGATTGGTGCATTTCGATCCTCAGTGTCCTGCATACTGGTGTACTGTTGTTCCCTCGGCAGTCCGCAGTCGTACAGTTCTCCTGTTGTTGTGTTTTTTGATCGTGGGCATCCATGCTTCAGGAATTTCAATTCCACTGTCCCTGTTGATATTATTAGGGTGAAGACTTATGTGAATCGCCTCTTTGACCCGGCGTGTGTACTATATTTTGTGACATAACAGAAATGATAGATTAGGAAAAAGCTAAATGTCTAAAATAAGTGACATGTGGCTTTTTTCTAACCTATTATTTTCTGTTATGCCATAATTTGAAAACTATATAGAGCGGTTTTAACTTGAATATCGAAATTTTTGGTTTTGCATTACTGAGCTAGTAACTGGTTTAAAAATCTCTCGCCCTTTTTTGAGAAGTAAAAAAAACTGTTTTCCCGCGCTTTTTCATGGTCTAAGACCAAGTGGAACCAAGAGCCCGTGGGCGAAAGGTTTCACAGCCAAATTATCCTGCCAAGACAGTGCTGAGACTGCAACCTTTTGACTGACTTATCCAGCGTCGTATTAACTAACAAAAATGGCGCGAATGAATAAATATATAGGGTAAAAATGTGTGAAAAAATTACAGAATAAAAATGCGTAAAAATTCTCACTATTTTTCTTGTCACCTTTTTACGCATTTTTATTCTGTAATTTTTTCACACATTTTTACCCTATATATTTATTCATTCGCGCCATTTTTATCATTCGTTTAAGGCTGTAGTTTGGCAGCCGAAAGCTTATCTTTTAACAAATTTTTAACCAGAGAACGCTTCAAAAACATTTTATTTGTTTTGGAAAAATGTTTGTAAAGTTGATGAAAATATTCGGAAAATGGCCAAAAATCTTCGCCCGAACTACTTATACGATGCTTTTTCTTGATATACCGTGAATATGTCACTCGTAACTTAATTTTTCTTTGCATACAAACTTCAACTTTGTACATGCAACTGATTTGTAAGACCAGTTTACAGATCTAAAGAAATGCGCAAGAGTGCAGATGATTTCTGCGAGAAATTTGCCTAAATTTCGCGGTCATTTGCGTAAATGTGGCAATAAAAATTATTTTTACACTACCTTGTTCACTTCATTTGCTCACAGAAAACTCGAAGTTAAAATAAAATTTATGTATGTGTTTAGAGGTCATCATGTGTACAACCAGAAAGGATGTCGCACAAATTTCACGGAAAATGTTAGCCGATTTACACAGAGTATGTCAATCTTACTGTTAAACATGGAATTTATCGTTGGACCATAGGATTTATTCTGGACACACACACGAGTTATCTTCTCGCATCCGATTGGTTAATAAACAATGGAACTGAGTGGGCCATGTAATAGCTTGCACATGCGTCGAACCGTGAAACTGTCCCTTCAAGACTCCTGTGTGTACTAAAAATTCAAATAACTCGTTGTATATTTTACGATTTATACTAGTGGAAAGCATTATATAACTTACATTTATTATTTCTATTATTAATTTGTCAGGCTCTGTAACATATCAAATTAAATGGGTTTCTGCAACAAATAAAGAGACCGATAAGGAAATGAAATATGTCGTCCCATTGCATTTTTCTTTGTTATGATAACATCTCAAACCACGCATTTCTGTCACAAAGTTGTCTTTGAAATTAGCGTGTTTGTTTTAATAACTGCGATAACATATGATGTACACTGCATGAGGAGATTATGTAAGATAAATAAAAGCCAAAAATGTCTAAAACAAGACGAAATATTAAATTGTATTCCATTCCTTTTTAACTGAAAACTGAAAACTCGTAACCAATTTACAATGTGTCATGTAGTTTACAAATCATCATTTTTCCCAATATTTTGCCCTTGAAGACTAAAACGAAACATATTTTCTGTGGATAGGAAATTTAACTAAATAAATAAATTTGACTCTTGCATTTCCTGGGTAATTATAATTCACGTTTCGATTCAAAGAAAACTCATACGCAATACGAAACATAATACGTTTATTTAAGCATCTTGCCAATATTTTTTTCTCGTTTTTTTCTTTAAAACAGCAGGTGTTGTTGAACGGCTTATTTTATAGCAACGAGATTTTTGCTTGGTCATAAAGCGAAATGAGGAATTTTTCGTCAAATTCTTACACCAATACGGACGCTTCTATGAGAAACTGTTTCAACCTGGACATCAATTTCGACACTGCCGACTACTTTTACTCCTCAAATATTGCTACCGCTGTTGTGAATTCTATCTTCTCGCTGACGGCCGTTCTTGGAAATTTTCTCATCATTCTAGCTTATCAAAGAACGCCTTCGCTTCACTGTCCAGCTAATACACTTCTCTGTTGCTTGGCCTTGTCCGATTTCACTGTGGGACTTGTGGCACAGCCGAGTTTTGTGGCGCACAAAATTGGAGAGATACAACATAACCTCGAAATTTATTGTGCGACTCGGATAATTACAGAGACATCCGGGTACATCAGCTCTGGCATGTCGATTCTTACACTTACAGCCATAAGCATCGAGCGTTACCTGGCGGTGTACTTTCACCTCCGCTACAACGAAATTGTGACCAATTTCCGAGCACTGGTGACCGTGGGCCTACTGTGGTCCACGCTTGGTCTTACTACAGGCTCGAGATTTTTGGTCAAAGACGGGAGAAAATTCAACGCCATAACAGTGCCAATTTTGTTCTCGAGCTTAATCGTCACCTTTTGGGCGTATTCCAGGATCTACAAGCAAGTTAAGAGACACCATCGATGCATTCAAGACCAGGAAATTTCGGCCAGAATCACTGGCATTGCGAAATACAAGAAATCGACTGTCACCATGGCGTACGTTCTTGGTTTGTTCGTGTTGTCAAACGCGTCACTTGTCGGTGTTGTTGTAGCGCACAGATTACAGGGTTACACTAATTCGGTGAAAGTGGCTTACATCTATGTTTCTACGCTTGTTTTTATGTGCAGCTCCATAAATCCAGTAATATATTGTTGGAGAATCACTGAGATTCGACGAGCTGTAGTAAAAATGGTAAAAACAACGGTCTGTCTCCAACAACAGATTCAAAATACCACGGATAATTCCATTTTGAGTAAAGCACTTTAGAGCGGTTTTCAGTTTAGTATCGTAAAACCCAAACCAAAAGCAATCACAAGAAAGCAAACTAACACAATGAGCCAACGAGAACACAAGTCAGATGGGCGGAGACGCGCCCAGGCGTAGCGGCATCGGATTGGTTGAGGGAGTGGCGCAAGTATTTTGGATAAATCATAAAGCGTCATCATCCTCTGTCTTCTGTGCTCCAGGCAACGCATACGGACTGGAGTGGGCCAAGACCCTCTCAGTTCAATTTTGTGACTACAGAAACCAACACAGTAAACTTACAGAAAATGTTTGTGGGTCGCCAGAGGGAAAACTGCTCTGTCGTGGGAGATATAAGGCTTGGAAGCCAAAAATGCATTCACAGAACAAAGTTTCTGCAGAAAGCAATTCCGGATTACACTTTCAACGCTCATTTTGAAAACCTGCGTTCTAGCTACGATTAACCTGGTTTGCAACATATAGCAAAAGTGTTCAAGGGCTACTTTCTGCTTATACATTTTATATCGTTGGTCGTAAAGCAAACAGCTAATAAGAATAAAGAAAATCGCCAGCTAGAGGATGTTATCTTGACTAAAGCTTAACTGTACGCGACTGAAGACCACTGGCTTTGTAGCCACCGCACGTGACTTCTCCAAGCAGGGTCTGGCAGCCCCTTGCACTTCTTTCTTTTTCACTATGCGTGAGTTCTTGGTTTGTATCTGGTATCTACTGCGATACACTTTCCGGCCGTACCTTCTCATTTCTACACAGGCTAAGCGAGGCCGACGTGAGTTTAGCCACCTCTCTCTCAGAATTCTTATAAGACATCTACTGTTCTGAACCGCGAGCAGCATCTTATTTTCTTTCTTCTTTGGAAGAGAACGTTTGATGTCGGCTGAAACAAGCCGACAGTTTTAAGAACTGTTCGATGTATGTGTAAATACGCTAATGTAGCACATCAAATATAGTCTAATCAAGTCACATGTGTCTGAAAATAGGGTAGCAATTAACAACAACTATAAATTTATGTAGCGTCGATACTTCTTGACTGACATTCCGTACGCATTGCGGACGCTTTTTCCGCAGGAATGCACTTTACTTTTTGTTCCCAGGCTCAACGCGTAATGTACGTTACCAAGGGTTTTGTGAAAGCTTGTCGTCGTGCATCTAGAGAGAGAGTTTTCCCTTGATAAGGTGAGAGAAGTCAGCTTTAAAGAATGTATACTTATACTAATTATAACGATAAAATACAGCTGATAAAACTTTGTGTACGATATATGCGGCACGTTTGCATGGAATTTGTCATCAATGTAAATTAGCTCTTCTTTACAGTGTAATTAGCTCACCTTTTAATTCTGCTCTGAACGATAAACAAGCTTCCTTCTGTTTGATCATGAGAGCTAAATGACATTCTTCCAGCAGTCAGTAAGCGTATTGTCATCCTTCATCGCACGGGTAAATGTTAATTTTCAGTATTGCTTTATTTACGCGGTTTGTTTGACGAGCAAGTTTAACCCCGTTCGGCGCTCAATTGTTTTCAAGCGATTCTATTCGCTTCGGTTCGTTTAGCTAATAATTTACACTATCGAACAACTTTCCAAACAAAAAGCTTGATGAAATGCATTCGGATCGCACGAACAGGAACATGCGTGATACTTTTACACTTGAAATTAGATTAAATTCTTTGCAAGTTTGCTTTACTATGGCATGTGAAAGCCTTTGTGAAAACATCGACAATAAATATTTCGACTTCATTGTTTGTGTTTGATGACGCTTGTAAATCATTATTTCTCTTTGTCAAACAGTGCACGTAGCGAGTTTAGGTTTGTTTTGTTTCGTTAACTGAATGTTTTTTCAACATAAGAAGATCTCTTCCGATACCGTGTGGTTTTCGCTGGGCTTTAATTATTGGAATAGACGCTTAAAATACATTATAGCCATCTAACACGGTGGCAAAACCGCAAACCACAATACAGTCACTGGATTAAAAATTTAATGTCATCGCAGAAATTTTTTAGAATAATTTACAAGACGAACTGCATCGCACAGAACTCGATTGCATGAATTAGTTCTATATAATAGCTTCAGGCTCATTCAATTTATGATTGGATAATGCATCCCAATTTCTCTGTTTCTGTTGTGTGCTTTTCTTTTGTCAATTTTTTTTGGTATACAAGGAAGATGGAAAATTCCTGCAGGAGAGATGGGGGGAGGGGGGTACTCTTCAAGACTTTGGGTGGAGGTGCGTGACTACAGCACACTTCCACACTTCCACTTGTCCTATCCTATATGGCAGACAAGGGGCCCATTTCTCAAAAGCGCTAAGAACTTTCCAGGACCGTAAAGCCATTTTAAAATATCTGTAATTTAAAAACAAGTGTATAGGCCTGATACTTTGTGTGATGGAATCCTCTGTTCATATGAAAAATATCATAGAATTAAACAGCTCTGTAATTATCGGTATAAGGTTTGAGAAACGAGCCCCCAGGAAGGGTACTCCGGCTTGTAAATGACGGGGATGAGCGAATGGAGGCAAAACTCAGGACCCAAAAAAATCCCTAAGTCTTCCGACATTACCCAAAAAAATCCCTGGACCAAAAATATCCCTGAAAAAAAATCCCTTGTCAAATTACCCCTAAATTGCCAGGAGGGGCAAAAAACCTCGAGTTTGATTATTGATCATACTATAAATACGGCAAGGCACTTTAAGTTCGTTATTAATACCTAAAAAAAATCCCCTATTTGAATCAAGTCACCCAAAAAAATACTTGCCAAATTTTCCAACCCAAAAAAATCCCGGAATCGAAAATTTCAAACCCAAAAAAATCCTTCGATCATCCCCGTCATTTACAAGCGGGAGTACCCCCCCTGGGAACGAGCCCCTGACTCCAAAATTGATTCACTATATCAGAACAGGCCCTACCCAGGAACTGCTTTTGTTTTTATATCGCACTTCTCAAGGGATGATGTCATAAAAATCGTTCTGAAAAAAATATACCTACGTATATACCATACTCTATTTTAGACCAAAACAGCTCAAAAACCATAAGGATACCCATTTGCACCCCACATACCTACATAGCATATCTGAAGGAGTACTATCTTAATATTGTTAATTATGCAACAAATGTGCACACTGCCCATATATGGTCAAAATGTTAACGTTATCTGTCATCCGTACATAACAGATATCCTGCGATATATATTACTAGGTTGGGAAGAAATCTTGGAAATGAGCACTGCACAACCCCAGATTTTACTAGCTGCAAAATATATTTGGTTGACAATTTGTTGAAAAATAAAACAATTATCCCGCTCAATCTTGCGAGACATAATGTCTCATTTTAGCCAACTCAGCCTGCGGCCTCGTTGGCTAAATATCAGGCGATATTCCACGCGATTTCGCAGGATAATTAATTGTTAAATATTAGTCATGTGATATTAGTTATTTAGAACTTAATTTTCATTGTTAGTCTAACTAGTTAATTTACATAATTTGTAAATGCTATATAATTTGCAAATACCTAGTAATATAGTTGTTTTGTTACTTTATGAAATGATTAATAATTTCTTGTTTATGCTTCTGCCAGCTCATGTCAGTGTCAGATGAAGACAAGGTGTAAAAAAACATCAGCTTTAAAGTACTGATGTGTTTGGGTGGAAATGGCATCGTGTGATGCAAGTGCTGAGCCTACTCTAGAAAATCTTGGCCAGGGACTCTTTGGTGTTCAGTTGGAGGTATGCACGTACATGACTGTACATTTAATTAAGTGTAACTGTTAAAACAAACCAAATTCCAATCCCCCCCCCCCCCCCCCCCCAATGCAGCTGCCATTCATACTTTGAAAATTTAGTCTTAATCAAAGCTCAGATACAAACCTTCTCCAAGTATATCAGCCCCCCCCCTCCCCCCAAATATAAGTGTATTTTCTTAGATTATGCCTAAGGACAGCACGCATGGACAACACACCATGAAAAAATTGCTCCTTAATTTTAAGTTTGTATGACTTATCCTTTTTTTAATCTTCCTTGGTTGTAACCATCTCTGCTTTTTTTTACTTACTGTATTATTTCCGACATTCATGTTTCTATAATGTGTAGTTCCAGAAATATCCATACTCCCCCACACAGAAGGGTAATGGAATCTCAAAGACCAAAAATGTAAAAGAAATGTATGAATTACTAGAAGGGGTGGGGGTCAAAAATCCCTCCGTGGGGAGGATGGAATTATGGAACACCAATCGGAATTACTATTAGTTGACTTCACTGATGTTGTTTGTGCACCAGAGTGGCACATGTTTTGTATTTGATGCTGTTTTAATAACTGTGTATTTTTATACTCTTGGAATAAAAAAATATATACATTCCCAATTAAATGGCAACCCTGAATTACCCCCCCCCCCTCCCCCAAAAGAAAAGATAAGAAAAGGGAAAGTCATTTATAATTTAAATACATGTAACTGTTTTTAGGTGAAATTATTAATAATAATTTTTTAAAATTTTTGTCCCGTTAAAGGTGACTGAAAAATTGCTGGAGGCAGAAAAGAAGAAACTGACACAATTAGAGTTACAGCTAGATGAAGACACAGGCCGCGGAATAAGTGGTGTCGAGAAGGTCAGCTCAGTCTCAGGGGGGGGGGGTACTTGGAAAAGTTTGGGTGAAGGTGCTCTGCTGGGGTCAGGAACCCCTTCCCCTTCCCCATTTCAGACCAAAAAAGTTCAAATTTGCTATCCGGCCCATCTCAGACTACCGGTAATGAGTTAGTTTATATACCCCCATCTCAGACTGGAAGTGTTCAAGGGGATGTTTTTATTTGTAATTTTGTTTTCACAATACTGCAATATCCACCTTATATTTTAACCCATTTCAAAATGGCCTGATTAAGATAAGCAATAAGATATTAATTTTATTTAACATGAGTTTTTTCCACATTCAAATACCCCATCTCTAAGGGAAACCCCACAGGCCTGAGAGGTCAAAATTAACGGGACCCCATCTAACAGTGCATACCTGTGTAGCGTATATATAATGCTGCCATATATTTGCCTTAAAGTTTATCATTAATGTAAGGTGCTACATACATTGTACAAAACAAATACATGTAAATCTAACTTTCGACATTTTGCTGCTGACCAATTAACACATAAAAACTTGGATCATTTCAGGCAAAAGAGCTAACTCGTCAAAAATCAAACTATGCGTAAGTAGAAGTATTTATGTCTTAATTAACCTATCAAATTTTGTGAATATATCAACTATTAAATCATGCAGGTACACAATGCATTAATCCATGATGGACTCAGTAGATCCTGTACTCATTTTCATTTTTAACAGTCTTTCCCATTTTAATTATCATTGCATTAAAATTGTATTAACCTTACAGACGTCTATCAACACAACATCATCAGCTGGCTAAAGAATATGAAGAAGCTGCAAGAGGATTACTGAGAAGATCAACCAAACAGAGGAAGGTAAGTCAAACTCTATTAGATGCAAACTACATTATTTTTAGGTTTGTCATTTTTTTTCCCAATTTTGTCACTTTTGTGATGTATCCTAAATAATATAGGCATTAAAATTATAATAATAACTTAAACCAAAATAATAAGATTATTGTATTATATAATTTTCATTATCAGTAAGTATTGTATTATAATAATAATATTAGAATTATAGTAATTAAAGTTAATATAATAAGAATATTATGAAAATAGTATTAATTATTACCATATTGTAACAATATAAACAATATTATTTTTTGTAGTAAATGTTGTCATTATATAACTATTATTATCATATTTTTATTATTTTAGTTGAACAGTATTAAAGGTGATGCCATACTGGTTTTGTTAATAGGAAAATATTTTTTTATTTTTCTTAAGTATTGTATTGTAGTTTGTTATTATTGTAAATATAGTTAATATAATAACAATATTATAATAAATAATAATAACATTATTATTACATTGTAATAATCACAATGTTATTGTTGTAATAAATATTGTTATTATAATTTATTATAGTTGGCCACTAACTAAAGGTATTATGCCGTGACTGGTTATTTTGTAAATTATAGGATCACCTTACTTCAAAGTATAAATAGACATGTTAAAACTAAATTAAAATATTAATATGTACTGCTGACAGTACATTAAACAATTCTACAAAAATTGTTTACAGTAATAATGTACTTGTAATTCCATGTACAATCATGTTTTAAAATATATGGATATTTTTTAAATTTGCCAGAGCGGCAAAAATGAGAAAGGGGAAAAAATTTTTGTGACCATCTGTAGCTACAAAATGTAATGCTCAGATTTTTTTTACTTATTGTAATGTCACTCACTAGTTTCATAATTTGTCCTTGTCCTTTTCCCTTTTTTGGCAAACTGAGCTGTAAAATAAGTTTAAATTTTAAATCATATTTTTATATAGTAGTGGTAGTTATTTCTTAGCCATCAAGCGCAAGCAAGCACACTATTTAGTTTAAGTTGATGAGAATTTTGTTTTGTTGTAGTCCTCTAGAAGTCTTCCATCACTTGGATTTAAGCAGACTGTCAAAGCAAGGGTAAATATTTAGCTTTTGCTTTTTATATTAATTTTGTATGTTTATGTATATTTTGTAAGGTGTTTGGACAGACTCATCTGAAATATCTCCATATTAAGCCTCTCAATCTGCAGAGATCCCAATGAGGTCACTTGATAATTTCAATGGGAAGGTCAATTTTCTTCGCTGACTTGGTTAAATTAGTTTAAAGGGAACCTCTGCTCCTGAGGGAAGTTGACGTTGAGTTGTTTCAAATAACACCTTAATTACAAATTTTACCAGACAAGGGAGACATTAGCATTTAATTACAACCATAAACGGAAAAGACGTCAGTGCCTTGCCCAGTTATTTCAAACAAAAGAACCCCTGCTTTCTAACAATAGCAGGAATGCACAGTTGATGTCATTAAAACAAAATGGTGGCTCGTAGGAAATTTAAAAGCACAAAAATGACAAATCAAAGGCCCAGAACGATCCTCATTTGCTGCCGTCAATCATTTAACTGTGCCTCTTATTAAACAGAAGTAGTTCAGTTTGACATGTGCAAAAGGTTAAGTTGATGGGTTGTGAATCTTGTGTTGGTAGATTTCAATCCATTTTTTTGTTGTTTCTTTGATTGACAGCAGCAACGAATGTACATTCATTAGTACTTATAATTAGGTTTTAAAAGAGTCTGACTTAAAAGGGTCAGAGATAATTGCAAGATAAAATTGTGAAGGTCCATAAATTAACCATACCTTGCCCACAAAAGGGATTTTTCCTAAGACCCTTCCGGGTATGGACATTTTCTGAAACCACACATTCTAATTTTTTTTACAATCATGGATAAAAATTGATGAAGTTACATGTTAAATAATAATATTGATATTATACCGAATTCAACTTTCATGGCTCATCTTTAATATGCTTGTCAACATTTACCTTGTTTTACAGCCCACTATCTTTGGAAATCTAGTACAAGAAGATTTGGAAAACCACAATAGCAATGTAAGACCTTAACAATAATCAAGATTGTAAAATTCATTAACTATTATATTCATGAGGGTCAAACCAATCCCAGACACTGTATTCAGATCATTAAAAACTGTAAACCCCAAATGAATAAATCAACAAGAAATTAACTTTTGATACAAACTCCTGCTCAGCTAATTAGTATTCATTAACTTTTGATACAGATCTCTACTGATTCCCATAACATACTTTGCATTCATTTATTGTCTTCTTTCACAAGTAGAATAAAATATTCGCATCTAATCTGTATGGCCGTTTACATACAATGGCTCGCCTATCAGCTTGCCATTGTAAACGCCCATACAGATCTCCCGCTCATATTTTATCTACTACTTAAATAGTCAAGCCAAAATCAATAAAATTTCAATGTACTTCTATCATAGAAGTACATTTAAATTTTATTGATTTTGGCTTGATAAAATTTATTGTTGTGGCTTTATCATATTGCATGGGGTTGCACATCTTATGTGAATGATGCCCTTCACTTCTGTTTAACTGTTTAGATGCCTTGCCATAATTATTTATATTAATTATTTATAATACCCTTCTGCATTCACTTCAATGTAGTTCGGTAATATATTTTTTATTTTTTTACCTAGTGGATTTACCACAGTTTAATAAAGATCCTGGCTCACTTCTATCTCCTCTCATCAGGTCCTGCCCTAACTGGCATGCCATTTCAATTTCTATAGCTTTGGGAAATTAAACTGTAATCTGCATTTTAATAGTAACTAGCGCAGCTGGAATTAGTTGTTTCATTTTGTCTTCCCTTGCAGTCTAGTGTCAAGAAGAAAACCAGCCTTGCTCCATCAAGGAATCCTGCTCACCCATCAGACCTTACAGGGGTATGTAACTGCGCATGCAACATCGTGTGTTATGCTCGTTCATGAGTTGTGTATATACTCTACAATATAACAAGAGTATGGAATTTATTTGTCCAGTTGTCAAGGAAATCATCACCTGGGTTGAGAAATTGTACCATCAAAAACTTGATCTTGTGATGAGGGAAGTCTAACATTACAATGGCAATCTTGACTAGAAAAAGCTTGAGAATTAACATTACAAAAGGTGCTTCAGTTGACCAAATAGATGTTTATGATGTAAAAGTTGTATTTCTATGCCATGCCAAACCTATATGTGATAGTGACGAGACATTCGTAATATTTTGATTAGTTGAGGCTTAACTAACATTAATTGCAAATTTATATTTTTTTACATCATCGAAGAGTATTGAGGCCCTAATTCAAGCAGAAATAACAGATAGTACTACATAGGTCACTGTTAATTGACCAGTGCTTGTTGTTTTTGAATGACATTCCCATACATTTGTTTGTAGGATGTGGTGTTTAAGGACGGACATGTGAGAGCTGGAACATTGAGTGGTCTTATTGAGCGTTTGGTTCCTCTATCAAATTATTACCCTGATGTAAGGATTTTTAGTTCCAATATACAAATTATCTTTTTTTATAAGAATTACAACAGGTTAATGATCAATATATAGTATATTACTATTATAATTAATAGTTTTTAGTTTTGAAGGTATTATTTCTGGGTAATTGAATTACAGCAGCTGTTACAGTACTGACATAATTTATTGTGTTATTTATTTTCCAGAGAACATATGTGTTTGCATTTCTACTTTGTTCAAGACTGTTTATACTTCCTAGTGACCTGCTTTCAAGAATTTCAAAGGTAAATCTTCCATTTTCAGGTTATAATATTAAGTGAGACAAATATATATTACAGTTGAGCCCCGTTGTTTCCAAATGTTTGTTATTTTGAAACAAATTCAATGGTCGTAAGGTTTATTAATTAATGAAATTATAAATTTATTTATTTAAATTTCAGTCTTGTGCTGAACAAATAAAACATGCGACTCCTGAAGAGGTAAGTTATGAAGTTTTAATTAATAGTCGGTATTTATACAAAAATAATCAGTTTGTAATTCAAAATGAGGGCTTTGTTATACTGACAGTAATTTTAGGCTATTTCAGGACTGACCAACTGGTCACTGAATTAAATTAAATACCACAGTAATAAAATTTGGTGTATACGAGAACAATGTTTTTAATAAGTTGTTAATAAATTGAAATTAAAAATTTATGCAATTTTGGTTATATTGTTATCATTTTTAGGCAAAGGTGCTTGCCTTTAATTTGGTTCAACTTTTAAGGTAAGCCATAATGCATTTCTTATAATATGAAGTATGCAAAGTAGATTCAGTTATTATAAACCAAAATTACCTATTTTTTGTGCCTGTTTGAACACTTCAACAGCTTTACTTTTACCCCCATTGGTATAACTTATCTCACTTAGCCAGATTGTTAAGTGAAATCTCGTCTTGAGACCATGTCCACAAACAGATGGCACAACCTTCTCTGGTCAGTATATTTTTTGTTTATGTGTGCACTTGCACTCGGGTCAGTTTTTAAAATTCTAGCCTTCGATCCAGTGATTCATTGCCTTGTTTGATGCAGCGAATGGACTGAGACATTTCCAAATGACTTTAAGGATGAGGTGATGATGATGCATATCAAAGACATTACCAGCTACTGTGCATCTCTCACTGTGGTAAGTACTTGGACATTCTTATTATTTACAGTAAAAATAAGTAATAAATAAATAATCTATGTATTTATCATAGCAATTTTTTCTTGGCTCTCCAAAGCAAGGGCGTTTTGTAAAATAACTTTAAAGCACTCCTTACAGTGTAACTAAAAAAAAAAAAAAAAAAAAAAAAAAACAAAAAAGAAAAATAATACTTATCAAAATTCACGAAAGATATTATCACCATCACTGCATAAAAAGGCAAAATTCTGGCTAGGTTGCTAATAAAACAAAGCCTGTTGTTGTTTTGAGGAAGAACGATTGAAAGGAAAGGGCTGGAATTCTGTCAGTCCACTTCGAAATAACAATGTGGAAATTTGAGCTGCCGTTTATGTTTAATCTGTGATCACATATCTGATTGTTAGTAATTTCATCAACTTTTTTGTATTAATTTTTTCCACCTTTTTCTTCTCCCAAGGATTTAAGAAACATGGTAGGGCAGATGACTCAATCTTTGTTCCGAAAGGTTTGTAGAAATTAAAATGCTTTGCCTTTTGATAACATTTTACAATTGTAGAGTGTTGCAGCACCACCGATCAAGAAACTGAAACGTTTCTCAATCAGTTGTAACCTGATGAAAATTGATTGGAGCTGTGGTTTTTGTAAAGTTGCTAAGAAATGTGACGTATTGTCATGACAAACTGACGTGTCAACTTTCCAAGTGCTCAGTTGCTATGTATATAGAGACCTGATTAGACGATGTATACTTTACCATCGAAAAAGCAGCTTTTTGTGCATAACTGGTAAATGTCATTGCATTTGCTCGTCCAAACTAGGGCCTGTATTGTAAAAAAAATTTGAAAATCTGTGCTGAAATGTATATAACAAAGTACATTATCTCTACTTCCTTCTTAAGTACTGCCAAATTCTCAGAACTTGGATTTAATAAAACTACATGTACTACTTAGGTCGGATTCCCACTTGCTTGCAATTATCCTTTATTCCCAGACTTTAGTTACGGTCAAAATCTTAGTGTCTTACATGAATTAATTTCTCTAATACATAAAAGTGCTGTCAATGGTTTTGTGACATACAGTGTAGCAACCTATTGTAATAATGCTTTATCTTTATAGCTGGCTTTGCTGGATAAGTATGAGGAAATTTTACTGAAGGCAACAGCCGCTGCAGAAGACAGAAAACTGACTGGTTCAACAAAATACAAAGTATGTGGGTACTAGCTATAGAGAAACGTTTTTAATTACCAGCTTTGTTTGTGTTTGTTTTTTTGTTTTTTTTGTTTGTTTTCTTTTTTGTTTAGTACTTTTCCCTGAACTTTTAAGTGTGCACAAATGCGTGTGTAAAAGGAGGCTCTGTAGTAGATGTTGAAACCAACACAAACTGATGGCGTTCATGTACATGTCCAATAGTTAGCTTGAAAAAAAAAGTAAGAATCGTATTTTCTTTAACTGATATACGCCTGTTGATCTTTTAATTCCTAATTGTTTGTTGTTGTAATTGTTTGTTTGTTTGTTGACAGTGTTGTCTTGAGGTCTGCCCCAGTCCTGTGATCCTGGCCCAACAGTTATGTCATATCGAAATGGTAATATTTGCTTATTTTCGGAATGTCACTAAATAATTTTTTAATATGTAGCAGTTCTGAAATCACCGTAATACATAGAGTGAAACAAGAATCACCATGGTTGGTTTTGCTTTTTTTAATGCAACTTAATTTTCCGTAACGTCTAAGAGAAACGGACAATAATTAACAATGCATCATTGCGTTTTTAATGTGCAAAAAGGTATTGTTAATCTAACTTTGGCGTATTCACTGTCTTGCCAGGAACGACTTGCCAACATAGGACCAGAGGAGTTTGTACAAACTTTCATTCCAAGAGATGAAGCTGATTTTAGAGTAAGATTGATCAACATGTTTCTGTGAAAACTATTCCATTTTCAAATGGGCTTTTTTGCAAGTTTTTGATTGCGGTCTACGAAAAAAAAACAAAGGAATCTGTTGCGTAGCGTTAGATACAGTTATAGTTTCTACATCAAGCAACATAATAATGAACAGCTTGACCTTAACGCTAGTAGTTTTAGTAGTTCCTGGAACAGATGCTGTTATCTCTGAAGAAAATCACTGAACAAAGGAAAATCGATATCAGATAAAATCGCAAAATAAACGACAAATAAAATTATGTAATTAATGATTATAATTTTCATCCTTTTTCTTACCTGATTATTTATGACTATTTATTTTGTTTATAGTCAACACTGAGCTATATCAAGAAAACAAGTAGTTTAGAAGCCTACATTGAATGGTTCAACAGACTGGGTTATCTTGTGGCAACTGAGATATGTCTGGTAAGTAGACACGCTGCCGTATCTTTATCACATTGGGTTCGTTGTTTCTAATACTTATATTAGTTGCTAATTGATGATTATATTTTTTTTGTACAGGGGAACAAAAAGAAACTCCGGGCAAAAATCATTGAGTATTATGTTGAAGTTGCGACTGAGTGTTATGACAAAGGGAACTTTAACTCAGCGATGGCTATTATTGGTAAGAAGAGGTGTGTAACAATATATAGTGTACCTTCGAAACTTCCTACCGCTTCGAAACATGATCATAGCCTTGGTAGTTTAGTAACGCTGCCTTATGTTAGTACAAAGGGCCTTATGTTAGTAAAAACTTGATCTCAGCGATGTGTTTTTTGTTTTCTTTGTTTTTTGGAAGCAGAGGCTGAAGGCCGCTACTATATCTGACATTTTGTATTTATTTGGTCAGGGAATGTGTATTTTTATCAAGGAAAAGTCAGGAAATTATGATAATTAATGTCTGTGGCAACCATACATGTAGTTGAATTGATCATTGATATCTTGTCGCTGAAAAACAAGTTGGAGTGAATTTAAATTGGTACACATCCCTCCATCCTCAAAACCCCGGCCAGTTCAGCTAACAGAATGATTGTAAAGAAATGACATGCCACAGTGCTTTCTTTGTAAAAGCTGCAAATGTATATTAACTTTTACAAGAAGTGCGCGTTCAACTGTTTGGTTTGATTTCAGCTGGTTTAAACATGAGTCCTGTGACCAGATTAAAAAAGACGGTAAGTTTTGTTCTCATCTAAGTTTTCGTTTCTTATCTTTGTTTTTTTTTAAGTTTCTCATGCATAAATCGCACAAATTCTAACAAATTCAAATTCTGAAATATACCATCTTTATTATTTACTACAAATTCTGAAGGCTGTATTGTAAATAAACATGTGTTATTGTGTGTGCGGCAAGTGCCCGACCCAGTTCCTTGCCCAGAAGCCTAAAATTAGAGATGTTTGAACCCGACCGAAGTCAACGTCTTGTGTTCTTCGAGAAGACAATTTTTTGGTCGCAGCCCATCTTTCCATCCCCCTTGGAGTATATTAATAAAAAATATGAAAAAACGAAAACTGGCGAATTGTTGGGTGGCTTCGTAAAACCAGACTTATCCTTCGCACTATCGTTCCTGACATTTCGCTGAGTGGAGAGAGAGACCGTAGCTAGTCAAAAAAATGTTCAATTCCTTTTTTAGCTTCTTACAGAATTGCGCCTATTGAAAACGTCGCCCAGTTACGCATGCTCCGTGTCTTGTTTCTTGCTTGTTTGCATTTTCCGTGCGACATTTTTCAATGGGCGCGCCTGTTCTGTAATGTGTTACTAATTTGAGATGCTTTCTCCTCATTTTAAAGTGGTCCAGAGTAAAGTGTAGAAAGTTCGACAGACTGGAACGAGAGATGAATCCTGCATCAAACTTTGCTTGTTATAGAACGATGTTTAAAGTGGCTACCGAGAGTAAGGGGGGTAGGGTAAGTATTATTTTGCTACCTTTACTGCCTGCTGTGGCCCAGAAGACTACAAGACCTGGACAATGGTTTTGCTGATTGTTGAAATTATTTTATTTTTCAGTTTGAATTCGCCATTCCTTTCTTCAGCTTGTTTGTGAAAGATGTTTATTTCCTTAATGAGGGACACTCTAACAGGTTTGATTTTTTTTTAGTGATACATCATCAATAATATGGATATGTTTCTTCTTTTTCTGAATGAATTAAAACATTGACAACAAAATGGTTTAATTCTACCGTCGTTGTGTGTCCTTATTTGCATTTTGTTTAATTTCATTTTTTTCTTAATTTCTTTATGCAGACTTCCAAATGGACATATAAACTTCGAGGTAGATAGTCCTTTGTACTCTTTTGTTTCTCTGTTTCCCCTTCGTTGTTTGTATAGTAGAGAGCATTAATTTTGCACGTTCATTCTTTCGACACTTGAGTGGTCATCGCTGTAGAAAGAAAACGGTTGTCGGTTTTGTTTTGTCGTCGTTGTTGTTCCTGTCATTGTCGTTATTTTTGGTTTTTGTTGTTTTTCTTGTTACGCTAATTACTTCAAACTTGACTTGCAGAAATTCTGGCGGCTTTCAAAGCTTATAACAGATTTTGTCACTTGGAAGGAAGCAGCTGTAAGTTTTCTTAGTCTTCCCTGACTTGACACAAATTACTAAAATAAATAATTAGCTAACTCGGTGTGGTTACGTTTCGTAGTCTGATGTTTTCGTAATGTCACCAGAGTGCAGTAGGCCCAACACCTTTTTTTAAACAGAGAAACTAGATAGATACCGTCCTTATTATCAAAAGGATTTTTGCGTCTGAGATTGGGAGGGGTACAATGTACTTTTTTTAGAGGGGAGGTATTTTCAGAATTTTACGGTGCTTCTAAAGTTACACTATACAATAAAATACTTTTATAACTAACCACTCCGTTTACGCGGAAAGAAAATCCATTGATCAGGAATGTATGGATAAACTTGGTACAAAAAAATTATCATTTGTTCTGTTTTGTTTCTGTTTTTTATTTTTATTTTCTGTTGTTTTTCAAGTGCAAATATGACCGCAACAGAACCGTATTGAATTACCTGATGACTGTACCAGTGTTGTCTGAAAAAAGTGAGTTTTCATTGTTATTCTTATCAAACGGCCTGCCTATCGTTATTGTAAGTAAGACTGAAAGTATTTTGACTTTGGACCATGGCAATAAGTTCCTTTTGTCGGTGGGAAGCCAGTTTCTTAGAATTCATTGAGCCCGCGGTACACGTACAGATTGCTAAGCAACGTGACGTAGTATGGATTTGAACCGATGAACGTGACAACTTTCAGCTCGTGCTGTGTTTTTTTTTTTGGGGGGGGGGGGGGAGGGGGAAGGGAGGGGGGCGCAGCGGATTCGACGATTTGAATGTGCATTTCTTCGTATGTTTCTGTGACAATGCCAAAATGAGTCTCTTCGAACTATTTGAGTGCGTGAATCTTTAAGTGGACTTACGAAAGCTCGTCAGTTTTGAGATTTTCTCTTCTTTTTAACTCTTTGCTGGCTTTGCATTGGCACTTTGGCCTCTCGCAATAACAGAGTAATTGCATTGTTTGGTAAGAAGGGGGAATGTGGCATTTCTATTGCTTGTAATACGCCCTTTTGCAGTCAATCAAGTTGCTTAGACAATGATTTCGTCTAGTTATTAGATCGATTTTACATGACTGACGCGAGAATTTTTCCCGCAGATTTGGCCTTAATGTCGTATGAATGCGAGGCGCCTGAAACTCAGTTTGAGAAAGAAAGACGCAAATCACTGAGGTGAGTACTAACACGAACAATCTCGTACCCAGACTCATTCGTGAATCCGCCAACTGGCAAGGATGGCAGTTGAATAGGCCATTTCCGAGTTACCCTTTGCCTCTGTTTCAAAACGAGTCCAAGTGCAAAACAATTCACATGAAAATGAGTTTCACCTACAGATCCATTTTCATGCAAATCAAACTCATTTTCATTTGAATAGTTTCGCACGTAGACTCGTTTTGAAAAAGAGGCATTAAGTAAACCGAAAATGGCCTATTTTGTCGCATTCTACATTTCTGCTGCCAAACATATTTAGTTTAACAATTAATGTTGAAATCGAAAAAACCCAGTTGTTACATCGTGGACACAGTGGGTGCTCCTCTGAGTCTTCATAATAAAGGCGTTATTGGTTGGGTTAATGTTTCTTCCCGTTTTTATTTTCAGATCTGAAAGAAATGCTGAGAAAAGATAACACGATATCATCACCGTAGTGATAAGCTATAGGCCTGCCCTAGTATCAGTCCGCACTCACTACGAAGAACTAAATAGAAGTTGCCTAATTGCTGGATCTTAGGCTGGTGCGTGTTACGGGCTCAAACGTTCATGCCGATTTGTGTGAATCCCTGAATCCAAAAAAAAAAAAAATTATAAAATATGTGCTTAAAGCAGTAAAACATCTGGTTACTAGCAACTATCAAATAGCTCTTTTCTCTCGCGCGATTGCTCTAAATACCTCACGTGACACAGTCAAATGGGCTATCAATTGATATACTCCAGTTTTCAAAATTTGCGTTTTTTACATTCACAGCTTTTGTCCCAAATAATTTGCTAAATTGAATAGAACTGAATGTTTTAAATAGACTAGCAATATTTTTAAATGCTTACAGTATTTGTCGTTTAACGGTTTGGCCGAGATTTTACCAATAGAGCGGGCTTATGTGTAAACAAAAATCGTTTTCGGAAAACCTTTCGCTTCTCGAAAGAGATATTGTCCGCGGACAAGTATTCTTGCATCAAGCGTCCATTCCTTTGTTGCAAAGTTGGGTGAAGTGAACGCGCTATTTGTCATGGGTTTGACATTATGAGTGTATATGTATTGTATAGCTACTTATTGATTGATGTAGATACAATGCTATGAGTTGAGTTAGAACACTTGCCTAAACACCAGCAACAGTAGCAATTTAAAACGAGCCATTCGCTACCTACAATCTTTGACAAAACCATGGTACAATTACTGTTTTTCTCACTTGAAACATGAAAAATTAAGTAATTCCCTCTCTCCCCCTTTACAATGTTGCGTAACATGCAAAACAAAAATGCCTTCAATTGCTGCCTACTTTTGCTCACAAACTGAAACGCACTGCACGAGGAGTTTGGGCACATTGTGCTATCCAACACTGAAACGGGAGGATGGGGTGGGTGTGCCAACGAGTTTTGTCAATGATTGAAGCTCCTTTTATTTTCTTAAGTTTTTGTTTTTGCTGCTGCTTTGTTTGCTGTCGTTGTTGTTGTTGCTGTTTGTTTTGTTTTTCTTAATAAATAGAATAGTATCTTATAATATATTCTGTACTAGACAGTCGGAGCCGAGCTGGATAGTCGCCTTGAGAGGAAATTTTACAGCAAAATGTTGATGTTCTTTGCTTTGATGTTTTACCAAGGTGGTGTTTTTACAAAAATGTTGATGCTGTTTTTATACAGAGTGGTGTGGTGTTCTTTTGGAAGCATCAAAAGTGAAAACCACTTTTCGTTTAAATTATTTGAGCGAATGCCACATTTCGTTTAAATTATTTTATTGTGTTAAGAAGAATTTAGGTGTTTTATTTTAAAATGAACTAGCAACGGCTTGTTTACTTTGGAAGTATTATTTATTGGTAGAGAACCGAATTGTCCCTAAATTTTTATGTTAAAGCTTCTTTAAAGCTAGTTGTATAGAATGGCATTCTCTATTCACAATGTAACTAACTAATATTTATTTTAGTATTTATTGTAGTTATTTATTTCAACATTGAAAAAATTATTAAGGTTTCCTTCTTATCATAACGGAATTTACAATTAAAAGTGTGAGCAAATGTGATTCTGCTTTGTGGTTACATGGACTTTTACTGAGTTTTTTTAAAATGAAGAGAGCAGTGGTGTATGAGTGTAAACCATGAGAACCATGTTAGCATTCATAACGATTTTTGCATTTGCTTTGACGAATAGCTGGCGTTCGTGATGTAAGCTTTCCCACTTCACCACGGTATTTTCATAATCATTATCATTTATACACGATAGAATTTTAAAGCACAATGCTTGTGCGATCATGTAATATGTATAATAAAAATTGAAATACAGGATGAAAATTAAAACTAGTTAAAGTCGCCGATATACAAGATAAAAACTGAAATGTAACTCCAATTTTCGATTTTCACTAGGTATTCAGCAACCTTTATAAACTTGGGTTTTTTGCACCCAGAAAACCCGAGCCAGAACTCAGCTTTTCCACTGAAATGCGTTTCCTCTGTTGGGGAAAAAACCAAGTTGTGAGCAAACGTTCACCTGCGATCAGCCTAATGTTTTCACTGTCTTCGGAGTCGTAATCAGAAGCGCACAGTGTTACGATCTAGTGAAAATCAAACCGACGGAGTCGTTAGCTTCGCCGCGGTCAAACGTCTCAGGCAGCTTTTCGTTCCATTTCGGCGTTTTTTGTTCATATTCAAGTGTTAGTATGAGCAAGGATAGATAAAAATAGTTGCTGAGTGTAAGCATAATCCCATTTCCCCAGATAAACGAGTGTTTTTACTTCTTAAATGTTCCGCATCCGAACCAAAGTGCTTTGACAAATGGCGCCGACAAGTCCGCATATTGCTATTTTCAAACACGTAGAACTTTTTTAGTAAAGCTTTAAAAAATTTAGTAAACCCTTAGGACACTGGTAATGTATCGAACTTTGAACTGTGAAAATTAAAACTTTATATCTTTGCAGTACTTTTCTTATTTTTTGCATATTTCTGTCGTTTGACCGCGGTCAAGTCGTTAGCAGACTTCTGGTTCTGCTTATGACTCCGTCGCTTATTTTGATCTATTGAAAACTAGGTTGTCGGAGTCGCAAGCAGAAAAGAAGTACTCGGAGAGCCTGAGAGCTAGCATTGTGGTTGGTTTGTTCTTCCCTTTTGCTTGCGGCTCCATCATTCTAGTTCTCACTTGACCATATGCGACGGAGTTATAAGCGGAATAGGAAGACAATGCATACGTTCTGATCTTTCCGACTCCGATTCCGTCAAGCTTATAACTCCGCTTACGACTCCGAATCTAGATTTTAACTAGTCGTAAGCCCTCCTACGACTCCGCCCCCGTCGCTAGTGAATATAGCCTTTAAAAACAAAGACTAAATAACAGTGTGGAAAAATAACCCCGCAGGTTAACTTTGCAAATGGGCCTATAGTGTAATGGGCCTATATGTAATGTTTTAAAACTCAGCACGCCAAACTCGGCAGAAGGCAAAATCTGTTGCTTCTCACAGCAAAATCGCTCAATTTCCACAAAATGTCACAGCCTAGTAATGTAGCATTTATATCCCCCGCGAGAGAGGCAACGGATTCGAGCCCAGCACATGAACAGGTTTCCTAATGGGCAAAAAGAAAAGAAAACAATGGAGGGAATTTCGTCCCCAGACCGCACTCGGATACGGAGCCCGTTCATAGGCAGAATCTTAAAATCGCGGGAAAGAGATAAGGCCCTTTCGCGCAACACTTGACATCACCCTTTTTGGTTTAATGCCTGGAATTACAAAGTTTGTAAAGGAATTTCAGGCTTAAAGTGTTATTTTATGCAATCTCCCTTCCTTCGCCCTTTTTCTCGGCAATTTACCTCATTAACTTCATTTGTAGTAGATTGCAAGAAACCCACCGTAAACACCGGTAGCCCCATGCAAAAAGTAGTTGTAAACTTGATAAAAATTCCGACTGCCTCCTGGACGATCCGAGGTCGCTCACTTTCACGGAGAGCCAGCGCCATCGAGAATCTAGCTGTCTCTATTCGGGCATCAAGATCATTAATTAATTTGTCAAAGCATATTACAGCCTTTTTACGAAAAGAGACATGTCTGGTTGAGATGTATTACTGAAAAGAAAACAAATAAAAATTAACCCAGTGCTCTCCAATCTCTCTTGACTAACTCCTGAATCATTTTGAAAACCCCACACCGAAACATACTTTATTTCACGTTAAAATGGATGGCATGTGTGCGAATGAACGATTAAAAATATGGACTGCAATGTTTGTCATACATAAAGAAACTTTATTTCGCCTCGGATTTTTACATTATCGATTATACATTCGCAGCTTAATTATTTCAACATGATACTTTCATGATATTATCATTTTAATTTAATTAAAATTAACACCAACTTTTTAATTTTAATTTTAAGTTACACTACATAGAGCGGTTTTCACTTGACTGTCGAAAGTTGTTGCATTGGTTTTGCTTTACCTTGTTTTATGATTGGTTAAAAAAGCGCACACTTTCTCAACCAATCAGAAGTGAAACCAAAACCAATCGTGTCCCGCTCACACACGCTTTCCCGCGCTTCGAGTCGGCCACATGTATTTACTTTGAGTTTTGTTTGGTTCCTGGATTGTCTGTACTTTGTGATTGGCCAGTTGGTTTTACGGTATTCAACCCGCTTTATACACTAACATTACATCTACATTTTACGGACTGGCTCACACTCCCCTACTTAATGGTAAAGTACGAACTTCAAGAACGTGTGCGATCTAAAGAGTCTTAACAGACCCCGAACCTACCCCCGTTGCGGAAACCGGGATTCTTTGCTTAAAAATGCTTTAACATGAATGTAGATTTTGATGCAAAAATAATTATAAAAAAACAGCGTTAGCAACAATGTGCTATGGAACAGTTCCGTGATGTGAAATGGAAAATCGAGGCGGGAATGAAAAGCTTCATTGGCTCTATGCGACCATGACGGTTGAGAAAGAATGGTAAACAGTCTGATTAGTTGTCCCCAGGACCCTAGGTTTAATACGAAATCACTAACAGAATCACTCCATTTTAATTGAATCTATGTGTGAAGAATCGAACAAACGGAACGAAGGTGGGTGCGGACAAACTCTGTATGCATGTATCAGTGAGCGATGAGAGAGTCATTGTCGAATTTTTTCAGTTAATAAGTTTTTTGGCCATAACACTAAGATCCTGGTAACTTTATAAATCTACAGACAAGAGCCTATATTATCAAATATGTTATTATGTTACTTGACACGGTTTTTTTTTATAGAACTGCCTCTTCAGCAATAATATCAAAACATAAACGTTTACTACTGCTAGCTGGTAGATATGACTACACATTCATGACAATCACACAGTTGACTAGATCATTTCTATATCAAATACGTGGATTCCCAATAAACACGACTGAGTTTCTACTTAAATATAATATAATGGTTATAAATAGGCTGAATACAAAAAAATCGAAAAATAACCGTCTGTCAACGGTTTTATTTAGATTTATTTGACCCTTGACGCTAATAAACGCAATAGACGTTTACACTCTTTGATCGACACTAAAAAAGTCCAGTTTTGTTCATCGACGACTTAAATTTAGGACACTTGAACATTGTTTGCCTAATTCTTTCCCCGTTTGCGCGCAAGATACATTTGTTGCAGAAGCAGCTTTTGTTTCCAAGAAACAAAAAGCGTTTCCGAGGTTTTCAGAAACATTTTGCTTGCATTTTGCTTTTTGGAAAACAGTGCTTCCTCGTTTGCCGGGACCATTTACAGCAAGGCGCCCAAAAGTGTGACCACTTTTAATTTATTCACATTCTTCCGTGCAGATTTAATCCAATCAGAAGTCAACTGGAATCTGTCCTTGGCTTCTGATTGGATGGTGGTTGCACGAAAGAATGTGAATTAATTAAAGGTGGTCACACTTTTGGGCGCCTTGCTGTAAAGGATGTAGGTGAACATCTACTGGGCCAATTTGCATGAATCACTAAGATAACCTCTTAGGACACAGTTGTTAGCGTTCCAAATACAAAAATAACTACACTACGTTTTTCTCTGGAGAATTATTTCATCGGAAAAGCTGCTGTTTTCGTCTTCTTCCTACTCATCTGCAAACGGATCTCCATGACAATGTACAAAACAACAAAGGTCCCGAGGAGAGCGAACCAAACGGCCCAAGCTGCGACTGGGGCCACGGCTAGGAAAAGCCCAAGACTGATGTTAATGAGGGCCAAAATAAGACCAAGACGACCCATGTTCTTGTGGAAATATTCCCAGATAATTCGGCCTGTTGACCTTGAACCATCGGGATGTTTGTGAGGACGACTGAAATGAGAAAAAAAAAAGAGAAATTGTGAAACAGGCGAGTTTTAAATTATTTGGAAAAATGGAGATCACATAACGACTGGAAACAAATTACTTTGCTGAGTTAAGTACATGTAGACTGCTATTCAACCCGAAGCAGACTACCAGTGTGTCAGGGCTAAGTTAGAATTAATTCCATGATTCTAAGACTTCTAAATGACAAACTGACCATAGCTTCTTTGCAGCCAAATGTGTCTCCAGGGCGTTATTGTTTAAAGGTACAAGCAGACAAGATTTACTTTGAAAGCTGTTCCGCCAGACGATATTTAAAAAACCCATTTCGCAATCCGTTTCGATCTTCAACACTTTTTGCCATCCGTACCTTCTTTTGCATTTGGTGTGTTATTTAAATATTCCTTCACTGTTTTAAGAAGTTATTTTATATATTTAAACGAATTTTATGGTCATTTCCTATGCCTTAGTTTTGCTAAAATCTGTGACACGGTCCCTTTAATGTCTCCCGAAAAAACTCATCGCATTTCATAAAATTTCAACAGGACTGTCCCATTAAAAACACGACAAATCACTGGGTTAACTGATTGCTGTTGAATACTTACACAAGGGCATTAAGAGGTTGTGTCACACCAATGATCATAATTGCCACGCCCAGTCCTCCATGAGCAAACTTTAAATGATCAAACGGAACTGACACTATGGCACAAATGAAACCTGCTAACGCCAACACCAGACCAGACACCTGCAAGAGGAAATAGCACTCCTTAACATAATAATAATAATCTATTATTATTATATATTTCAACATCACATATTTCAACATCACATATTAAATGATACAGCCAGCTTAGAAGGCTGTAAATCTATGAATATCCAAGCGGCCCATGTATTGATTTGACCAGCGTTCCCGTCATAAGGTACCGCGTGGTCCATAGTATTTTGTTTCCCGCCAAAAGATTCGACAAGCGATAACTACTGTTTTTGCTTTGTTGTGCTTCCCCTAAAAGAAAAATGACGTCAAAAAATGCTCCTGCTCTAAACGATCCCACGTTTACGTCACTGGAAAATTGTGAGGATTAGTAATATGGCGACGTCGTTTAAGTTGGGAGTGAAGAAATGTTTATGCTCTAAAAACGTGGTAAAAACTTCAAGGGGTGGGGGGGGGGAAGCTCCACTGTGTTTGTGTGATTTTATTAATCACTTGTGAATCGATCAAACTCAGTCGTAACATCTTTTATCAGCTTACGTAAAAAAAGGGAACGTATGCAGGTATAAATTGTGATTAGCTGAACTTTCAGGCACACCAGTACCCATTTGGTATGGCCGTTCCGAGGTTGCGCAGGGAACTGGGTCGAGTTTCAAATTTTAAGTAATCGATAATCTGACACCATCACATGAAAGAACTAGGTGAGATTGGTCATTTGACCAAGTTTGATGCTTTTAGGATAACCAGAGATAAAGTTATGGGCCTTGAAACATGGTTAAAAATCCATACAAACGTCTTATTTTGAGACAGCATCCCCCAAAACCATATAAACTCTTATGGTTTTGGGGGACGCTGGCTCACAAGTAGAGACGCTTGTATGGATTTTGACCCATGTTTCAAGGTCCATAACTTTGTTTCTGTTCATCCTGAAAGCATCAAGGTCCATAACTTTGTTTCTGTTCATCCTGAAAGCATCAAATTTGGTCAAATGACCAATTTCACCGTAATCTTTCATGTGGTGGTGTCAGATTATCGATTACTTAAAATTTGAAACTCGCCCCAGTTCCCTGCGCAACCTCGGAACGGCCAATTCCTGCTTGGAGTATAAAGGTTAAGCTCTTACTTACCTGAAAAATTTTATGCATCTTAAACCACCATCCTTCAGGTTCCTTGTGCCGGAAGTACCGTGCAATGAAGGCCCCACCTTGAAGCAAGACACCCCAGCCAAGGAACATGAAAATACCATGGAGTGCTATAAGGTTGAAATCTGCAGAGCCACACCCACCGGCAGATGGAGTCTTATCAACTTCTGAAGCATCACCCTCTAGGAGCCAGATGTCATTAAGTGATCCTTCACCACTGTAATAAGAATTAAGCATAGGAATGTTAGAAGTGTGTCTGCATGCTGTATGCTGGGAAGGGAGGGCAGGAGTATTGTCTGACTGTTTTTTTTTTGGGTATGTCCTTGATATTACTGGTAGATAATTGAATACTACATAAATGATGTAATCATTTCTATTTGCTCTCTTTTAAATTCTGTTACTGTGCACAAAGCGTACATACATATTTCCCATAATAGTTTTGCTTATTTTTTACCCATGAGCATGCAAGACACTTTGCTTAAGCTTGATCATTTGTCTTTGAGATATCCACAAAAGTCACAAAACACTGATGAAAGAGTTATCTCCAGAGCAACTCACTGTTTTAACTACGGTGTTTCAAAAGCACTCCTTTCAGACATTTCATCATTTTTGTCATATAATTTAAGTGCTATCAGGGTTCTCAATAGAAATTTTAACTGCCGTTGCTGTAAGGTTTTTAACCGTACAAGGGAACTACATGGCATTAGCTTTGTAACTCAAATCTATCTACTGCAATGCTTTTGCAGCCAAAAGTCAGAGTACTGGTATTCTTAGCTAAAAAAAAGTTCTAAATCTCTAGGTTTCCTGCATTGTAACAAAAAAGTTTATAAAATGAACAACTGATTTTCAATTTCCCAGACAAAAGAAAGGTGTGGGCCCTCACGGCCCTTCCCCCTAAATCCACCAAGCAGTTAGTGTCTCCTGCAATTTTCAGGCAGGGAGATTTTTTTATTTAATGAATCAAACATTTTAAATTGCTTACTCTCGGCCTGAACCTCCAAACATTATAATCCCTTTATCTGTTGTTACCATCACATGACCAGCTCGTCTTGCTGGGAATGACGAGCCCTAAAGAAATCAAATTTACAACAATGTAAACCAAGTTATTTTAAAATAATTGATTTAATTAAATAAGCTTGTTAAAAATAATACATCATTGAAGTAATACGTATCTTATAAGCTCTGTTAGAGGCCCTCCCTAGTCCCTTATCTTGGTCCCCTCCCAACCCTCCCCCCCCCTTTTTTTTCATATTTAGTCCTCACGTTACCATAAGAGTTAATAAAGTGGCAAGGCGAACAGTCTCATCTTTGACTGGTTGGAAAACACAACATTTTTATTTTAATTAATAAATAGTCAGCAACTCAAGGTTTAACACCTAGATTAATTAGCAATAAAATATACCTCCACTTTTTTCCTTTGCCACTCATTGTTATCAGGATTAAACACAGCTATCTCACTAGCCTCGTATTTTGATGTCTAGGAAAAAAGAAAAATATTATTATGACTACATAATTTATACAGGTACGTGTGTAACCGATCAATAGGATCAATTCATTTTTAAAGTGGAAGGTTGGCCAAACAAATTAGGAAAATCCTGAGAGTTTCTTATTAACATGTACTCACCACTAACACAGATTTGCTTGTTTCTGCTCCACCGTACAGCACTGCTCTACGTTCACTGCCAGTAAGTGGTGGCAGCATTGCCATAGCTGAATACATCCGTGGAGTGGAACACTCCTCCAGGCGAGTCCATTCTGTTTTGGTGGCGTCAAATTTCCAGTTATCCTTGGATGGACATGAACCACCTGTCATGCCACCACTGAAAGCAATTTTCAATCAAGTTTTTAACGTTACGTAGTCTATCTTTGTTGGGCTAGTTTTGCAAAATATTAAAATCAAAGAAGTTTACGGTAAGTGTGTTTTTCCACAACACCTGTTATTTAATTATACAGTACGTGGAATCCCATTTTCTCGAGCCTCCAAGAGAAATATACATTAATAAATTGGTTTAAAAAATCAGTGGTAAACTTGTCTTCCACGAACTGAAGCATCCACAGAAAATATACAGCTTTTATTTTGAGTTATCAGGGTTTGAGGAATCGATCGAGTGTTCAAGAAATTGTGATTCCACTGTATAACACATGATTAAAAGATGTTTATGTAAAAAACCATAATACACGCAGCAGATTTGATATTTTTTTTCTTATTTAGAATTCTAAAACTGATACATTTTCCAGTCTTACTGTCTGCCACATATTCAGATATATGACCTGTGAAAAGTTGGTCATTAAACAAAACAATGTACTGATCGCTACAACAGGGCATCAAATCTCGGGCAAAATAAAATGGGAGGTGCAAATGAATTCAATTTTCACACCATAGTTAAATTTATATAGTAAATATTACCCCACTCTGCCTACCCCCCCCCCCCCCACCACACACACACACACTTTTTTACCCCTAAAATATCATATATCACGCTCAAAGGCATAAACACCCATGTCACCCCCACCCACCCAACTCCCCCCCAAAAAAGAAAATCACCTGCAAAAATATATGACCCAACAAATAGCAAAAATGCTTATCTCCATCCCAAAAAATCATTCGCACAAACTGTATTCGCGCAACTGTTACACTTGAACTCCCCCACCTCCTCCCATGCCGGGAATCTAAAGTGACTTGTTTACTTTAACCGCAATACATGTATAATATTTGTTCAACATCACACGATATCTCTTACCCCAAGCAACCTCCATACATGACAAGCTCATCTGGTTTAATCACTGTTCCGGAGTGCAGACAGCGGGAATGTGGATAGTTCGGGTTGTAGTTGTTTGAACCGGAAAATTTCTCCACCCATTCATCTTTGGCGAAATCGAACTTGAAAGTGTTTGAGTAGCGCGTGCCAGAGAATCCGTGAGTGATGTAAAATCCGTTGCCGCCTTTCCCATCGTCGAATATTCCACCGGCCGATCCATACCGTTCTTCTGGCTTTACTTTAGAGTCCTTACCGAGCCTTGTCCATTTCTTCGACGTAAAATCAAAACGCAAAATATCGTTGAAGAAACGCCTCGGCGAATCGTCATCCCCAGAAAATTCACCTGTCGCCACATAGAAGTTGTTGCCCTCTGTTCCGTACACCATGCTAAATCGCCTCTCTGGGATAGACACTCCATCGCTATCAAGTGTAGGCTCCACCTTCGTCCAGTTTTGAGACCCCAAATCGAAAATCCAAGTATCATCATAATTGACATCGCCTCTGCCGCCAAAAATAACCAACTGATTTTTCGTTTTGTCGAAACCGATGGACGAATCTCTCCGAGGCGCGGGAAATTGATCGGATTCTTTGTTCGTCGGCGAAATTTCGCGCCATTTGAGCTGCGAAGAAGCGAGCGGGACTAGCAGTAGAAGAATCGCAGCTCTTAACATGTTGGAAAGCTTCGTCGAAATGATCGATCGACAGCGATTTCTGTGTAAACTTTTATAGTGTACCGAATTTATGCATCGCTAATAGCACGCAAGCTTATGATAATTGTGTTATTGTTATGCCACAGGGTCCTTACAAATATTGGTCAGCACGTCACGTCACGGTGACATAGCAAAAATTTAGAAGCAGTAGCATGCAATCCCATTTAGCAAAATGCTGAAAGAATTGGCGTAAGGCTCATTTAAAGAAATGTTTTCTGCTGTATTTCACAAGGTTTTAGTTTGGTCCAGGTAAAAATTGAGCTAGAATAAATGTAAACATTGATAAACACGTGAAAACAGTATTCACTCATGCGTTACACGCATTGGGCGACCACAAAATGCAAATATTTATTATATACATACTCGATCATAATTTTAAGCACATTCAATTTTTGTCATTATTTTTTATTATTACATAGGGAGCTTTCCCACCGGTGTAAAATCCAGCATATTTTTCATCAAAAAATGTACATATTTTTGTATCCGGTCGCGTTTTGCGATAATACATCATGATTAAATGACGTAAACAAGTTATTCTCGCTTGCTTTGGTTACGGCTAAACAAAGTTGAGTTGTCCAGGGCGTCAGAGTTGTTGATAGAATAATCCGCACCGTCATTATTTAAATAAACTAACACGAAATATTTTTAACTCCTTTGTAAACAATCTACTGACTTTGGATACGGCTGAATCAGATCCCACAGGAATGCGATGTCATCGCTTGCAAGAGTGCTCTATTTTATTTTTTATGCGATGATTCATTTTACTTTTATTTTTTTTAGTGGAAATATCAATAGCTCATGTAATTTTAGTGTCGTTTATGCAAAACTGTTTTAAAGAATTAACAACGTATTTCTCAAGCTTTACATTTGTATTTTTATACGATGAAAGCTGATTGATACATGACCTATATATAAACTGTTCATATCTTGTAATACTTGACCCGGTGTTTATCCGGTTTCTTAGCATCTATATTAAAGAGCTCGACGCGCTGTGACTGCAATCTCTGTTCCAGTGTGCACCGGTGAAGCTTGTCTAGAGCTTGTCTGAACACTGCCCTTCTGTATTAAACATGTTTTCTTCTCTGCTCGCCTCACTCGCGTTTCTCTCCAAACGCGCACTTCCCGTCTCTTAGCACATCTGTCTCAAACTGAAAACATCCGTGGCGATCTTCTATAATGTTACTTGTATTCGTACGAAAGCCAGTTCAAAGGTATAAAAACATTAGAAAAGGCACTTTATTAAACTTGGGACATAAGACGATGATAATCAATTGGCTATTTTTAAACATGTTAAATGAAGATGCGATGGCCATTAGCAGGAGACATGAATCGACTGAACCATGAACCGACCCCTCCCCGCTTCCGACCACTCCACTGAGTCTTGAGATAACGTTTGATATTGCATTTTTATTTCATCGAATGTGATTAATATATCAGAGCAAACTCTCAAGCGTTCAAACCAATGAAAACTCCAGAGTTTTACCCCTAATAAAAGTAAAACTCTATTTCCATCGAATTTTGATTGGTTCGTGGGATTGCTTGTGTCATGTGTGATTAGTTGGAGTGATTTATTACTTTGGTTTACGTTTAGTTTAAAAAACCGCTCTGTCTACCACGAGGACCAAGACGGAACTTTTTCAGTCCAAATAATTCTGCACTGTAACCGGATGTCAAAGGGGAACTGCGCGGTATCCGGCTGCACCTTAAACTTAATTGCGCCTAAAACTTCCTTGAGATACATGAATTTATTAAATCGGAGATGACTACTGCAAAATGATGACGCCAAAACTGCACCCTATATTCAAAAGCAAATTCGAATCCTTGAAAACTCTGATGACCTTTTAATACATGTTTAATTTATGTGAACACTTCGTGAATTGTTGAACACTGGTTGAAGAATGGGATTCGACAACATCTAAGAGAGAAGGGTTGGACGAGTCTTTTAGGCTAAAATCAGCAAGCGATTATCTGCCTACCAAATGGGGGGGGGGGGAGGGCAGGCTAGTTTTGATTTCCATAAAAAAAAGGACTTCAAATAATTCAGCAAGGGCAAATGACAGTCGATTGGATCTAGAGTGCACGGGAGTTGATAATCAAACAAGAAAGAGAAGTTCGAACACTCGTCGACCCACTTTCTTCATCAAAAGTTATAAATCAAAGACTATTGATGCTATAAAACTGTTATAAAAATCCTTAGGGCGCTTCTCAAATAAAAAAAAAAACTGGTGGGCCCGGCGTTTATTTATTTCCAGCAGTTTATTTCGAGCCCGGTATTTATTAAGCAAGACTTTTTCTTCATTATTTTGTGTTATACCTACAGCTTGTATGTACAAATTTAATAAAAATCTGAAAAATCACAGTGACAAACCGATAACGGTGGTGCCAGACCTTTTGTAAAACTGGATTTGTAATTAAATGAGATAAAATGCAAAATATAATACGGGAGTCTGATCCTAACGCCGTAAGCGACCAAAAATAAACAGAATGAATTAAGCAACTAAAACAATTTGAACAAATTTGCCCGAATTTGTATAAAATATTCTTAGTGCTTTAATCCGGTTTTGTTTTTTTAGGCTCAATCTCTCGCCTAGTTAAGCTTATTAAACCTCAAATACATCCTAAGAGGCTTATTTATAACCCTACTTTGGAAACCGGGCGTTTATTCGAGAGCCAGTGTCTACTCTGGAAACTATGGCATGCAAATGGAGATTTTTTGCGGAAAAACGCAACGCTTTTGTAATATTTGAGGGTCTCCGGCAATGGGGTTAGCCTAGTAGCAACCAATAAGAGACCAATATTGAGACCAATAGAGTTGATAGATCAGTCGTTAGCCGTAAAACCATTACCCGTCAAACAGTTATAGTCCAGTCATTTTACTAAAAATAATGGGTCAACCTGCAACTAATTGCAACAGAAGAAATTCTAACGGTTTTTGACCGAGAAACTTATCGTTAATAACATATCAAAAGTCCCAGAAAATCCCGGAAGGGAAAGTTATTGAAAAATGGGTTTTTTGAGAAGCTCCGAGACACGTTTTTAGAGATGCATGGAAACGAGGCTGAATAAAGCTTTTACAAAAACGCGCGTGTTTATGCCTTAAAAGTCAAAAATACAACAAAATTTGAAACGATATCTCAAGTGGAAGGTTTTTTTTTATTTAAGAAATCAAGTTAATTTGGGACATTTCATATGTACACAGCTTTAATTTTAAGTGTATTTCAGGTGCTTGCCATGTTAAAACTCGCAACCCCGTGTATAGGACTTTTTTATCTGGAGCGATTTTTTATTTTTTTACTTTTTAATGAAACGTTGAACTGTTTAAACCTTTATTCAAAAATAGTGATACAATTCAAGAAAGCTTAATTTTCGTGCGGAAAGAGTAAGAAAAGCGTGAGTTGGCGTGAGATCGAAGTTTTTAACTCGGATCCGAGACTCACACCCAAGGCGGGAGAGTTCGCAGGTATAGTGAGCTGTGTTTGACGCCTGCAGAAATTTTAATCTCCGTCGAACAAAATGGCTTGGGAGCTTCAATGTTCTGTGCTCCGACCAGGTAAGTGTATTCTGAGTTCTCTTCAAGAGTAATTTTTCTTTCATAATGGAGAAGTTTCCCTTTGCTGAATCATAGTGTATCACATCCAAAGCATTGTTTCTAAAGCGATTCTAGCGAGTTTCTGCGGCTACAGTATTTCTTTGAGTCTTTCAACGCAGTTGAAATGCAACGTATTACATTCTGGCTACGAAAATATAAACTAAAAAGCGAGATCACTGCATACGACACTGCAGTGAGTTAAAAAAAAAAAACAATGTTATCCTTTCTTCTACTTATAAAGAATGATATGTTTCCGAAAGGTTTTAAACCCGATTGCTGAAGTTATTGGAATAACACAGAGCGTCTATGATTCTATTGCACGTTTGACACAGTCTAAATTGTATCCTGGTCATTTTTAGACCAGCAAGAGCCTAAAATGGATGAAATGTGTTGTGCGATTTGCCAAAAATCGCTTGAAGATGACATAGTATCTCTCCGTCTGAAGGGAAGTGAGGGTATAAACCGCGCAAGCGCAGAGCGCAATGACAACATCCAAACTGTTCCCGGTTAAAAAGGTACACAAGACATGTCGCCGCGCGTATTCCCACCCTAGTAACATTGCCCAAGCCAAGAAACAAGAAATTGCAAGCTCGCAAACCTCAAGCCAACGTCGTTCTTTGGATCGCAAGAGTGAAAAATTCTTTAGCTTTAATACGGACTGTTTCTACTGTGGTAACGAAATTGATTTTGAGGAGCAAAAGAAAAAGCCAGGAGAAGTGTTCCGTGTGACAACCCTCGAGACAAAAGAGACTGTACTAGAGGCATGTTCTGAAAGGGGGGATTTTTGGGCTGAAGTGGTACAGGCGAGAATTTCAAATGTCTATGATTTGCCGGCCGCCGGTGCTGTTTACCATCAGCTATGCAGCGTCAACTTCAGGACCAAAAAACAAATGCCAAAAGTATTCAGTGCCTCAGATCAGCCTGATAGTAAGAAAAGAAAAATCGGACGTCCACAAGATGAAGAAAAAAACGAAGTGTTTGTCAAAGTGGCGAGCTTTCTTAAGGAGAACGACGACGAACAAATTACTGTCATGGATCTAATGGATAAAATGGAGGAGTATCTTGGTGACTCGACTACTGCCGCATAGCCGCACCCATATGAAAGCAAGACTTCAGGAAAACTTTAAAAGTACGTACCGCATCAGCTATTCTGCACAAATTTCACTTACAACAAAAGGATGTTGATCTGGATACGGAAAAATTAAGTCTAATCTGAACTGCCTCAAGGTTGATCAAGAATGACATCAAATTGCATAAAACGTCCATCGAAATCTACCCTTTGATCGAAAAAGAAGCTGAGAAAAGCGCCTAATTCCTCCCAGCCATGCTAAAGATGTTTTTGGAGGGTATTCTGGTTGGTAAAGATAACGGGAAGTTAGCATCAATTGGACGGGTAATCGTTTAGGTGGCGCGACCAAGAGTGATTCTTGCGCCTTTACAAGTTGGTTTAGCAGTGCAGCTGCATCACAACTTCGCATCGCGATTTCTAATAGACACCCTTCATCGCCATGGCTTCTGAATTATGACAGAGAGTTTGTTCAGTACGTAGCTGACAATGTGGAACATAATCTACGAACCCTTGACGGTAACGACACCTTTCATGGCATGGGCATAATTTGTACCATCACTTCTGTGGCACTAACCGAAAAAGAAGCGTCCCGTCGAGTCCCGAGACGAAAGATTAGTCCTCAAGACATCTCAGCAGCTGGAAAAAAATAAATACTGATACGCCCGCCATCTGAGCCAAGGCAATCACAAGTGGATCCCTCAGCGAATTTGGACATACTTTGGAAGACGTTTCTGCTGTTTAACACCACACGCCCAGCATGGGCTGAAATGATGCAAGCTGTCCACCGGGGTAACCATCAGGGGACCTAAACCCAAGCGACGTCACATGTATTTCCTCCACTCTAAAAATTTGTGTCTGAACATGCGCGGCGCCACAACATCGCTAACTCCATCGTCACATTTGACCAGCCCCTTTGGTGGAAGGTGTTCCACATCATCAGCACCGAACCAGCTAACAGTGACTTAGGCAAAGTTATTTTGCAGTTAGGAGCCTTTCACACGCAAATAAGCTTCCTTGGTAGCATTGGTCATCCTATGGAAGGATCAGGGTAGAGGGAAGTTCTGGAGTTAATATATGCGTCAAACGCAGTTGACCATATACTGACCGGCAAAATCATTGCACGCGCAGTCCGCGCGCACCTCATATAATGAGATTTATTTTGCTTACAGAATACTTTTTGATCAATTTTTCCTTCGGATGAAAGTTTTCAGGCATATTTGAAGTAAATTTCATGGTTTTTGGACGAAATGAATGAAATTCTGACCATAAACAAGCATAATTACAGAATTTCTGTTTTTGAGCCTCGTTTTCATGTTACGCAAAAGCACGACTTAGAATCCGTTAAATTTTGGAGATGTTCCCATGCATGGATCCTTTGGGACTTTTAGTATGTTGATCTAGGGACTTATTTGAAATGATTGGCGGTAAGAAAGCTTCTGTTGCAATAAGTTGCAGGTCCAACCACAAAATGACTGGACTATTAGACGTTTTAACCATTAGCCGTAAACAAAGGTTAACCGTAAAAAAATTCTCTTGTCAAGATTTTAGTGCCATGACGGTATAACTGATGTGTCTTGGTAACTGAGATAGGGAAACCAGAAGTTTCGGAAGTGTCTGGTGCGAATGTGTGGTAGCACGAGCTGACAGACGTTTTGTCTGTTTAGACCTTCTTAAAGTATAGGTACCCTTTTCTCGTCCCAAAAGCCCGCAATCCCTTTCGTAGCACCAAGAATTAACCTCTGGCGGAGTGCAGGCCCGTCACAAGGTATTCAAATCCGCTATTCACGTAGAGTACTTCCGGTCGTTATACGCTGACTCAGAGTTTAATAATAATAATGATAATTTTGCTCAGTTCTAATCATCCTCGTCCCCAGAGCTACTCGTTTTATTTGTGACAAAAAGAAACGAAAGCTCTGGAGACGAGAATGAGTTCTGATTAGCTGACAATCGAAAATGAACTCTCTGCACATGCTAAAAAAAAAACAGACTTCGCCAGAGACCTACGTGACCACGTTTCGTGCTGACCAAATAGAACTGAGAAATAGACTAAAAGGCTGACAAACGAAAATGAGCGACTGTGCTCATGCTCAAAACTTCGGACCCGGCAAGAGGTCGTGATTCTTGGTGCTGACCAAAAGGATCGCGGCCTCTGGGGACGAGAATGATCATTAGCGTGATACCGCTGACAGACGCATATTGAGCCGCCGCTAGCCTCTGATGTAAGTCACACAGCGGTCAAACGCAGCGCGCGTGCGCAGTTCATGTGTAATTGCCGCCAAACTTTTCCATACAAAGTCTTAAACTTTTCGTAAACTTTTGCTTTAAAGCCAAAAGTTAACGCCGTCCCTGGAAAGTTAAGGTTTCTACGCCGCTTATGGGTTGGAAATTTGATAATTCATCTCCACTGAGTGTCCCAGCTTGAACTGTTCTTTCACCGTACTATTTCTTTAACAATTTCTTGCAAAAGTTTGCCCACTTTCGAGTCAAAAGTTCGAAGCGGCAAAGACCGGATGTGACGTCATTTTTTGCGTTTGACCGCTGTGAAGATGTAAGTTGGATGTATTAGAAGTGGGGTTAAGAAGTCTGAGCAATAATGTCTTCTTTTCGTTCTTACACAGTTTGAGTTTCCACAATTTTATTCAAAATAACTGAATACAAGTAGCTTTAATTCGACTCTTTCAGGTACATCACTAATAACGTCAAGCAAGTAATAAAGCGTTTCAGTTTCAGGAATCGAAGGAACATTTCGTTTGGCAAAGTACAAAGCTAACACATTAGCGCTATGTTATCACATACTGAGCTTCGGTCCATGGTGTCGAGAAATTCAGTCTTCTAATCTTAGCCCTTATTTATTGAAAACCTACAAACAACAAACTTATAAATCAGTTAAAAGCAGTGCACAATCTATTGATCCAGTCTCCGACTTTTCCTTTTGGGGTTGGCTAATTTTAGCTGACAACTGAAGAAAGCTGGAGGGAAGTTTCTACAATTTGGCTTCATTTGCATCTTCCCGTCACGTCTTTGGACACTTCTATAACATAAAGGATACCTTATCCTGCCAGCCTGAGTATAACACAGATAACATGCTAAACAGCTTTTTGTTTGTCAATGACCGATATGTACACAGGCAAGCCACATCCGGCTTAAGAGATGAACTCCCTTTTATAATTTAGCAAATATACACATTGGAAATGCAGATAGTGGTTGTGACATTTTGAAATTGTAGCGCGAGACACAATGTCCGTTTAAAAGTGTCAAATTTTCCAAGCGTGTGTATGGCTGACTGACAGGAATTACCCACAAGCTAAAAGAAATATTTATCGGTTTGGCTTTAAATTATTCTTTCATCTTTTTTTAACACTTGGCACGAAAACTAATTTTTTTTCGAAACTTTTATATATCTCTTTGGAGTGCTCGTCTATCTATATTGGCAACAAGAAACACAATGTCCTACTAACAACTTTCTCACCGGTATGTACATAAACTAGTCAGATCCGGCTTTAGACGATGTTACTTTAATTTTTCAAATTTGACAAGAAGGTATAAACATTGGAAATAGAGACACTGACTATTTGTTATTGATGTTATATTTCCTTTTAAAAACGTCAAGTTTTATATGCTTGGGTGGAATGACTTGCCCAACCCAGCTTGACAAAAAACTCTGTTTTTTATCCTTTTGTCCTTTTCTTTTTCATCTTTGACGCGGTTACTGAATTTTATATGCTATGTTATAGCTTGCAACGTTCAAAAGAAACACAGATAAGATCTATCCGGTATAAAGAGATGATCACACAGTTTTTTAGAAATTTTCATAAATGACATTTTTTTAATTGTACCAAGATAAAGTATTTCCATAAAAAGTCAAATTTACAAAACCTCTGTGTCTGAGTGACAAAAGTTGTCATCCAGCCACAAAAACACTTTCAGTTTTGAAATCAGTAGTTCCTTCCTTTTCCTTTGTACTTGACATGATAACTTTATACGATCTCTCTATCTATCCATCTTTTATCATTTTTTGGGTGAATTTAAGACTAAAACACACAACCAGGACGCCACACAATCTCCCATAAAAAAGTTTTTGATGAAAGTTCTCTCAAACAAAAACATTCCCAAAAAAATATATACATACATCCCGGCGCGATCCTCTTTCCTCTTTATGCATGACTAAAAGGCGACACAAGGTTTTTAATGAGAAGTTTTTTTCCCGCAGGCATAACTTAAGGGCCCATTGACCCGATAAATACTTTCATTCTTATCAACGGTATAACCAACAACATATCTATTGTATCTGCTATTCTTATACCTAAGACGCCAAGTATCTTTTAATGACATCGGCGAGCATCAAATTAACACTGCCTAATGTAAACACCTTACACAAGAAAATTGAAATTTCATCCGTGTCCATCTGATTTGAATGCAGTACACGCTTGGCCGAGATATTTACTCGCAAATGCTGAACAGGAAAATTGACAAGAATGCTGGTTCGATGTTTTGATTTGAATTTAAAAAGCGTAGCCGTTGTAACGTTTTACTGTGTGTTACCATTTAAAAGCTCTATAGTACAGAAATATTCGGGGACGAGCGATCAAATGATAGTATTACGTTTACGACTGTTAGAAACAAAGATGGTTTTCACAGGTCTAAATTCTTTTCTGAAGTAATAAGTTTATTATCATGCCAAATACATTTTAAACTTGTATTTGAGAATCATTCATCATCTTCCTCTACTCACTTCATCGATTATCAGTAACACGATTTCCCATTCTGTTAGCTCTGTTCTTCGACCCACTAGCTACAGTGGCCTCGGTCTGCCCAGCTCAGTTCCCAGCTCTACTTTAGCTGTTTTCCCTTTCTCCTTACTTGTATTACATTTTGCTATCAACAAGGTTTTCAGGGGCAGGCAGATCGCACCGACCCCTTATCTTCTTCTTCTGAAGAACTACTCCCGACATCACTACTGTTTTTGTTACCTTGTATCCTGTTTTGTAGGTCGTGGTGGAAAATCCCAACGAAGTCCAATATTGCAGGATCGCCCTGTGTTTGTTCTCTTTACCCGGGAGTTATTCCTATCCCCCTCATTGCCACTCTACGTTGTCGTTAACATTTAACCGATTGCGGGCGACTTGAAAATGTACATTTTGTCCACCCCCATGCTGTACTCCTCTTCGGAGGACCACTTCTTTAAATGCATGTCGAAAATCTTTCTTGGCTAACGTGCAGAGGATTGGGTTCAACAGCGGCGGGATAAAGCCGAGGAATATCAGCAGACGCTCCGCCCAAAGTGGCATAGGAGACAACGGTGATGTTTCCATGTGGTCGTCAAGCATCATTAGGAAAAATGGCAACCAACAGCCGGCAAAAATCACCATCGCGATCAACAGAACGCTGCGGCCTCGCCACTCGTAAAGGACCGATCGGGAGGGCTGCTGAAGATTTTTGCTCAACTGACGATCGCGCTTGTTACGTTTAAACGAAATGTAAAATATGCGTCCATAAATATAGCACATTAATAACAAAGGAACTGCAAAGAACAGCACGATGCAAACTAGGCTGTACTTTATATCAATATCTTCTACTGTTTCTTCAAACTCGGTTATAGCTTCGTCTTTGATATTTTGCCAAGACAACTGAATAACAGAAGCTACAACTGATAGCAGCCAAATGGCAAAAACACCAACGATCGCTCGCCGTTTCGTTACAAGAAAATGGTAATTGAGGGAGTAAACTATAAAAATATAGCGATCACATGCAATTAGCAAAACATGGCAAACTGAAGAGATGGCCGTGAATCGAATGAAAATCGTGGAAGAGATACAGACATTTACAATGTCTCCCACTAAACAGATGAGGAGAAGAGGAATTCCCACCAAACCTGACATGAGATCTGAAAGCGCCAATGAAGTAAGAAACATGTTGGTAAGTGTTCTCAGTGTTTTCTTCTTGTAGATCAAGAAGATTACGAGACCATTGACCGTAATAATCAGCAGGCCGATGATGCACAAGAGTACAATCAATGACGAAGGAAGAAATGAGTCTTCGAATTCGAATTCAGGTTCAGTTTCATTGCTAACGCTGTTTGCCATGCAGCTAGCGTTACACATAGTGAGCGATGCCATAAGATGAGATATGTAAATGAAAAACCACCAGAAATTCCCCAGATTTCAGCTGTGCTTTAAATCTTCTTAGTATAGCAGATTTTCAACATTCACCTGTCTTGTAAAAGCAGAGGCCAGTCCACAGATTACGTTTCACGAACCAATGTCACACTGAGCTTCTGCAGATTTAGATTAAATAAAAAACGCTTTAAAATGGTCAATCTCAAAACGGAATATATTATGGAAAATTGATAACTTGTACATTATACTAAGCATACACATCACATTTATTGTAAATATTTCATTTATGCTCTTTTAGATCAGTGTGGTCGGTTTTGCATTGCTCTGTCTGTCGCGGACCACGATTTTAAGGAAATCGTAAACTTGACAACCGAAAACATCAAAGTGAAGAGAAATTTGATTTTTATCTTAACATAACATACATCACTCCGATATATCAAAATGGATATTGTTTTGTACCTACCAGTCCAGCCATCTTAAGATATCCGCATGAAAAGAAAATTCCATGTGGGTGGGTTGTTCTATTAATTAAATTGCTTCAAAAGGTCTTAGAAACGCGTAGGATTACCATTTTTATACGAAAATTGTTTTCACCGAGTACAATGTCCTGGACGGGTTTTGTTTGGGGAATCGCAACTTCTATTTTGGCTACGGAGACATACGAAGACCACAACATTGAAATGAAACTTAATTTGCAGGAGTCGGAAGCCTTTCAATGGTGTAAATGCTTGGGGCGGCGGCTGTATTGTAAGAGAAAACTCTCACGATTACCATTTACAAAATAAATAAGTAGAACTACGTGAGTTTTTCCATCAACCTTTTAAACCGAAATGGATTTTTAAATATAAATTGAAATTTTAGTACGTGTACTTCTACTTTGATTTCACCTTTAATGGATAAACGTTTAAACACTCTTCTTAAGCCTGGAAACCTTTTGCAAAACATCACTCATCAAAATAGCACTTTATTGTTTATATTTTTTTAAAACATTGCTTCAGTTTTGAAAAGGTGTTTCAAGGGTCATTAAATTAATCACTAAGCAACAAATGAAATAATTTTCACTCTTCGATGACATTTTAATGTAATCTTTTTATCTGTAGGCATGGCCGGATGAAAAATTTGGCTTTCACTCATGGCTTCACAAAAAATTTGCAACGACTAGTAGGATAAGTCAGATAAGTACATCAATAATCGAGAGAAAACAGAGTAAAGATGGGTTACTTGTAACAAAATTAATTACCCGCATGAATACCGTTTTGTCACAGTAAATTTGTGGTGTACGCTCTATTTACATAGTTCTCTAAATATTTATATAATATCTAACAAATCTTTTCTGAATGCACTGTGCTTTCCTTTGTTTTTTTCCAAGGAGTCGTACCCTAATTGGTGAGACATTTTCAGATCAAAGATAGGTATGTTGACGGGCGTTATTGCTTGCCGAGGCAGCTTTGAAGAATTGGTGATATAAGAATCGAAACATGAAGTAAAGAACACTTTTTTCACCCAGATCACGAGAAATCCGGTACACTGTAGAAAACAAGACAATTTATTTCCCCTTTCTCAGGAAAGGCATGGAGGTATCATACAAGATAATTTCCTCGTGCATCGAGGTCTAACTTTACCGTAATTACTTACCTTTAGTCTTCACTGTTAGAACAACTGATTCTACATGTCTGCACGCATTTCCTGACGGTTTCTCGAAGCACACAACTTAACGAACAGGCCACCACTAAAAATGAAATGCAGAAACAAAAATTTTATTCTGCCCGTTCCATCCACATTAAATTTGCTGTTTGATAAGAGCAAAACGTAGAGGAGGTAGATGGCAACTTCCTTTGTGACCTCTGTGAGATTGAAATCACGCTATCTGCAAACATTAATCCGAACTGCTCTTTTTATGTTACAAACCATTACGTACTTAGTGTTAAGTGATAAATTACCCAGTGAGTTGTTCCCTTCGGGAATAACGTAGTACATAAGCGATCGGCAATCACAAACGTATTTTAACCCTGGAAAAAAGCCTGTTTTTATGGTAAAAGTTTTTGAGAAAAATTTAAAGCCTTTTATACCACATTACTTACTTAAGAGAGTGATAAATGATCGTTGCAGTGAATTTCCAATTTAAGCATTTGGAATAAAGAAGCCTGAAAAAAATTCAGGGCTTCAACGGGATTCGAACCCGTGACCTCCGCGATACCGGTGCTATGCTGTACCAACTGAGCTATTGAAGCCCAATGTGTGGCTTCAATAGCTCAGTTGGTAGAGCATCGCACCAGTATCGCGGAGGTCACGGGTTCGAATCCCGTTGAAGCCCTGAATTTTTTTCAGGCTTCTTTATTCCAATTGCTTACATTGGAAATTCACTGCGACGATCATTTATCACTCTCATATACATCCGCAGTACATATATGAATCATTTCATATACATTACATCATTACTTACTTACTTACTTACTTACTTACTTACTTTTAATAAACATTACTTACAGCACCTTACTAAAAGCTTAAAGAACATAACTTGCAATACACCTCTTAACTCCCACAAACGTCTTACATTTTACATTTCCTACATATATGAACTTGTAGTGCACTTTATATAAAAATACCATGCACTGAAAACTTAAGTGAAGTACCGACTAACGACTAAGTGCAGAACTTACTGTCATTGAAAAAATGAAGTTGAAGAAAAAAAGAAACAATGGCGACAAAAGAATAATTAAAGGCAAGCGAACACAAATTGCCAAGAACTAAACATGGTTCCATGATCCAGGTATAGTCTTAGGGATTTTGCTTTATACGAGCTTAAAGACAAATTAAAAGTACCAGTGCAAGGATAAATTCCAACCACAATGAGACAGTTTATCAAAAGATGCAATACGGTTTGCATAGGTCGTGCAAGAGACAGCCTCCTACGGGTGACGGGCCCAGAGGACGTCTGCGTGGGAGGCAAGGAGATGGCAAAATGCACAGATTTTTATCACATACAATAGGTTGTTCGTAGTATATTCTCTGTTTAAACCTGTACTGAAAAAAAGCGATATTGAGGCTTCCGGAAGGGCATAGAGGAGATCAGTGGTCTTTATTAACATCAAAACTTTACTCGATTAGTCCTTTTGTTGGCTGTGGCTATTAAACAAGAAACATAGACAAATAATAAAAAATACATAGAAAAACAGATTTAACCTCTACTAGAACAAAATGTACAATGCGCAAATATCCAATGGACCCTGAAAACAGCAGTGTACAAGTTTCTAAGAGGGTCTGAATGGGGCTAACCGACAAGCGACAAAGGGCGAAACATATAGCTGTAGCGACAAAGGGCGCAAAATAATATATAGATTTAGCCAAGTCTAAAAGCGGTGCTCCACATATATTTACATATTTTGCTGCTTCTTACATGTAATAACTTGAAAATATATACTTTCATTGAAGTTTTTGCCGAATACACCTGGCATGCAAAACTACTCAAGAAATATTCAAATAAATCGTCAAATCCAATCAAATAAATTCCGCCGACCAATTCTTTGAGCCCGCAATTCAAGGTAAAACCACAACCTAGTCTGCGGTCAACTTCAAAAACAACACATGACCTTGATGCGCTCTTAATCTGAGCCTGTGATATGGTCGTGTGATACTGGTAAGCGGATACCTTCTTAAGGCAGCTGTCAATTGATCACGACATAGGTGTCCAATGACGATCCTGGAGCATGTAAGGTGGCATAAGGTGACATCTTCCCCAGTGTTGGGTTGTCTTGTGACTCCCCTCACCCTCCCTCAGAGTTTGTACGGACGCTCGCTCGTACGTTCACGTCACTATCAAAGTTTCTCGGCTTCATGCGTTTACTTGAATTTCTTACCTGTGGTGCTTCGCTTGCGCGCATCGCACGCTGGAGCTCCGCTATAACTGACAACCGACAAAGAATTATAATTTTAACTGATCGCCGACGTGTGCCCATCCCCCCCCCCCTCCCCCCCCTCTTTTTAGACGGAACCTCTTCTAATGTTGCTTGCCAGCTTCTTTTTTCGTTTCCATGACTTTATTTAGTAGATACTGTTGCGCTTAATTCAGTTTTATTAAATGCGGCTGGACTTGACCTCCACATAATGTTCTAATGTTTTCAGCAATCTAATATTGACATCGTAGCACAACTTTTGTGTGAGTCAATCTCTCACCTGATTCCACATTTTGTGTTGTCCAACAATTTGTTTCAATTTTGCCAGTATAGTTTTATGACTGACAATCACCGACTAGTTTCTTTGCTATCGAGTGCAATCCCACCGATAATGGCTGGCTTGTAGAGGTACAGTCTCTCCTTTAGCCCATTCAATATCTTGTGCAGCCTGCAACAATTAATTTTCAAGTCTATGAACTTTGGCTTGTGAAAGTGTACTCGAGCGTGCGCAATCCGCACTAAACACAAGACAAGCTGTCCTATAAGTACAGCTGGTAGGCTGAATAGACAAGTTTACCAGCAAATGTATCTAAAGTGGAGCGATTACAGAGCTATTGTGACATGAAAAGACAGGACACGCCTCCTTCCTGTACTTTTGATGGTTTAACATTTCAAACAGTGGAGTCTCACAACCGAAGAAACGGTATCAAAACAAAAGAACGTCAGTGAAATCGTACAAACTCCTTTCAATTTTGCAAAACGTCCTCCATTTTATCAATCAATTTTGTTTATCCACTCCAGCTGCCCTCCACTGAATAAAACGGTTTTCTATATTATTGGCTCAATTATCATACTTTACAAACAACAAGGGTGGCGATGAACCGGGACGACTTGCAAATTTTCTATTCAGTCCCGATTTTGCGCTTCCGGTTTTGAATTTAGCTCTTTTCTGTATTTTTTTCCGCAAGAATGACGAGGTCCTTATTTTTTCCTGGATAAGCTACCTTGAAATTGCTTGAAGCCAGTATACTGCGCGGTCTCGGGATTTGTTTCCATTTTTGTTTAGAATTCGTTGGCACATTACACTCCGGTCAAAGCGCACATGAAGTGTTTGAGTCTACCATTACGGGTTGTTTCGCTCAGAAATGCTCGATGAGCTGAAACGTTGGTTTGGAATAAAGTCGAGGTACTTCTACTCGTTATTAGTGTTTTACTATAAGAGAAAGGTAAAACTGTCCCAGAATTTATATATAATAATCTTTTTTCTAATGAACGACTCAAATTCAGTTGACTGCCATTCAAAACAAATCTGTTTCGTAGGCCACCATAAAGGTGACCCACTCTTCAGTTAAACAGCATGAACACTAGTTCGTTACAGTCTACATCATTGTTTTGATCGCGCTGTTAACCGTTACAATTTATATATATAATATATATTTTATTTTCGCTAGTCAACATTTCGTCGTGTGAGGCTCGCATAACCAGGCTGGAGACTGAAAAGAGACAAAAACTGGAGCTGGACGTCGTTGCAAAGACTTAGACACCCTCCGCAACTGAAAAATCCATCTCGAAACTATCGCATTCGTATTAAGTTATGCAGTTTCCCTTTAAGAGCATTGTCGACTATCCCCATCGTTAATTACTATAAAACAGTAGAAAATTCAAAGGTAGACGTGTTTTCCAGTTCAATTAGTGAGAAATTATAAAAAGTCGTTAATTATTTTGTTGTGCGCTTAGTCGATGATAACGAAAAAATTATTCTAGATTGCGCCGAAGAGTTCAAAATGTTGAATGAGAATGACTTCAAAGTTTGGACTGCTTGTCACACACAGCCGGGTTGGCGGGATGTTGCTTGCTGTTTTACTGCAAGTATTTTGTATTCAACGAAATATATTTTAAACAGTACGTTGTTCCAGCGGTAAAAAAGTAAATTAGGGTCTACAAAAGTGTATTTGATTGCTCAAGACCGACTTAACTGACGATATACATTTTCAGAAACTATTGCAACTGAAAGAATAGCCGTAAAAGCAACTGATCATCATAATTGACAAGTACAAAATACTGATAAGGTTAGTGTTTTAG
>NC_135761.1:54002192-54011142 GCF_052425735.1 Oculina patagonica
CCAGGCCTCGCGCTATCGCGCTCGGTTCCAGTCCTCCTCCGCTCACTCGCATAGCGCGGTATGGCCTGGGGACGAGGCTGGGACGATATTTCTTTCGAACATAAGAACGATATTATACAGTCTGTGAAACAAGCTCGAGTCCCCTATAACTCAGTGGTAGAGCGTCCGACCAGTGTGCGGAAGGTCATAGGTTTGACTCCTGTTGGGAGAACTTGGAAGTTTTCAGAGTTGCTTATGTCACTGACTGGATAATATCTTTCTTATTGTCTTTATGTGACAAATATATTTGATCGTGAAGATGACACAGCAATTATTTGTCAGCAATCCAAAGTTAAGTGCGCCAGTAATGACCTTGGACAGTAGAGATACGCAAAGAGATACGTGCTCACAGTGTCCAACAACAACAACAATAACAAAGTTTATTTGAACTGTAAAATTACAAAGAAATGTTTAAACAATAAATAAATTAAAAATACATACAGTTGCTGGTCACCCAAAATAACTAAAAAGCTAAACTAGTTGGGTTACCACCATTTATTAATTTAAAATAAATACAACGTCAGAAAAGAGGCATTTGACATTTTACGATTTTACACAATTAATTAAGGTGGCAGATTACAGAACAAATAATTCTTAAACACGTATGTACAACAACAACAACAGCAAAAAGATAATAGTAAAAAGAAAAAGGGAAAAAAAATGAAAAAAATGAAAAATGGCAGAAATACCAAAATTAAATTATTAGTAGAAAAACTTAATAGAAATTAATGAAATGCAATGATAATTCTCCACTGGGAGTTTGGAAGATTTGGCACCACATATTCTGACGCAGTATTTGCCACTTTATGTGACAGTCGTCTACACGAGCAATTTTCACGTGATGTAACAACTTTTATTTGTCACATAAAATCTAACACGACAGCTTGTCAACAAATATATTTGTCACATAAAAATTGGCCAAATTTCTCATCTACACAAACAATAAATTGTCAAATAAAAATTGCACGTGTAAACTCGCCTTAAAATGTACCATTACTTATTTCCATAGACGACACTACTTGAGAATGGCGAAATGTGCGTTCGAATAGAGCCTGTGTTAAGTAACCTCAATCAATGCCACCTCAACCAATGAGCTTTGTAAATGCGCTATACAAGAACCATTATCGGCATTCATTCAAGTACGTATTTAATTTAACCTTTATGGAAATAAAACTATTAATTTTTTGTGGCTCTGTTCGGCAACTTGTCTTAAAATGGCTAGCCAGTGACACCCGAAAAAAATGAGATGTTTCAAAATAATGAAAACAGTTTAAGCAGATTTCAACTATGGGTAGGTGTTGGTCAAGAAAGTCGCCCGTTTTATTGATTTTTCTTCAAGCCTACGGCCTGCTGTTTTGTTAGTTTGTTTGTTTTTGGTTTGGTTTGTTTTTTTTTTTTTGTCTTGTTTTGTCTTTTTGACGTCGTTTAACAAAAGAGAGGTTAAGCATGGCGTTTATTTTTCCCGCAAACGGCAAAAAATTCAACTTCTGCCGTCTGCCGTTTGGCGTTCGTACGCGGAAATGAGTAGTTTTGTGTTTGTCGTGACTATGGAATCCCCCCCCCCCCCCCTATTTTATGAGGGATTAATTTTAGAATTCCGTAAAAAGGTAACAAAATGAAAGGCAAGCTCTCGTTTGCCGTTTGCCGTATAACGTCATGCTTAATCTCTCTACATACATTTGACGACAGCGGCAAGTGCCATGTCACACAAAATCACGAAAATAATATAATGCCCTCCGAGCAAGTAGAGTTGGATTGATAGAGGTTACAGGAAAGTGTCGTGTAAGCGGTCTTCAGCAAATAAACATTATGTGGAACCGCAATGGAATAACAACAACAACCAGTAGCTTTATTTGTATTGCAAGAAAAACAGACATTTTGCAAAAACTTACACGTTAGCAATAAAATTATGAGCTAATGAAAAGAGGAAGTCGTAAAATCTCGTCATCAGTCTAGATTGATGATAATCGATCACGTACATCTAAACATAAAGAAACAATTACGAGAGCTCTTCAGTTCTTTAGTTACTTTTTAGAAACTTTAATACATGCGTTATTTAAAGATAATTTATTATTTTATTATTTTCTTTCACTATATACACCACATTAATTTCATATTTTACATTAATTATTCTTATTTTGGCGTGTTTTTTTTCATTTTATCACATCGTTACTTCCTTCTTCCCCTCATTCACCTTCTACACTCTCACTGCCTCTTTTGACCGATTGCGGGCGACTTGAAAATGTACCTTGCTTTCACACTGATGCGGTGCTTCCCTTTGCATCAACACTTCTTTTAATGCGCGTCGAAAATCCTTTTTTGCTAATGTGCACAGTATTGGGTTCAACAGCGGGGGGATGAAGCCGAGAAATATCAGCAGACGATTTACCCAGAGTGGCATAGGAGATAACTGTGATGTTTCCGTGTGTTCATCAATCATCATTAAAAAGAATGGCAACCAACAGCCAGCGAAAATCACCATTGCGATCACTAAAACGCTACGGCCTCGCCACTCGTGAAGGACCGATCGGGAGGGCTGCTGAAGATTCTTACTCAATTCACGATCATTTTTGTTGCGTGTAAAGGAAATGTAAAATATGCGACCGTAAATATAGCACATTGACATCAGAGGAACTCCAAAGAAGAACACAATGCAAGTTATGCTGTACTGTATATCAATGTCTTCTGTTTTCTCCTCAAATTTCGTCAAAGCTGCTTCTTCAAGACTGTGCCAAGACAGCTGAATAACAGAAACTAGAAATGAAAAGGGCCAAATGAAAATAGTAGCGACGATCGCTCGCCGTTTTGTTACAAGAAAATGGTACTTCATATTGTGAACTATAAAAACGTAGCGATCACAAGCAATGAGCAGAACGTGGCAAACCGAAGAGATGGCCGTAAATCGAATAAAAATTGTCGACGAGACGCATACATTGATGATGTCTGCCACCAAACAGATGAGGAGAAGAGGAATTCCCACCAGACCTGACGTGAGATCTGAAAACGCCAACGAAGTGAGAAACATGTTGGTAAGTGTTCTCAGTGTTTTCTTCTTGTAGATCAAAAAGAACACGAGACCATTTACTGCAACAATCAGCAGGCACATCAAAGACAAAATTACAATCAATGGCCAAGGAAGAAGCGAGTCTTCGTGTTTAGATTCAGTTTCATTGCTTGAGATATTTTCCATGCAGCTTGTATTGAACGATGCCATATGATGCGATATGTCAATGAAGAGACCTCAGATCTTTAACTGGCAATAAATTGCTAAATTGTTCTTGGTTTTGCAAAAAAGTCCAGTCTATAAATGATGTTGCCTGTTTCAAACGCTGCAGTTTGTGAAGGCGAATTAAACAGGAGAACGCTTTTAAGTGGACAATCTGAAAACGGAATATATAATGATAAAAATTGATAATATTTGCATGATATTTATAGAGACAAACCGAGGCCTTTGTAAATAATGGCCTGGGGTCTTTTTAATTAACGTAGTCAATTCACCACCGGTCCTTTATCCAGAGCGCACCAACAGTTAGAATTAATTTTAGCAATTCACATCCATGAAATGACAAAAGAAAAGAAGGAAATAAGGAATGCTCCTTTAGACAGCACAATTGTGAAAAAGATATTTTTTACCGGAATTATATCAAGGTCATAACGTCGGTGCCATCTCAATCATGCTGTGCTATCTCAGTCATGAAGATTTCGATTAAGATTAAAAAACGGATTTTAAAAATGGAGATCGGGAAAACAGAATAAATTATGATAAAAATTGATAGCTTAGGCATAGTACTTTGACTAACCATACATTTATTGTAAAAAAAAAAACTGGTCCTTGGATAAGCGCATTCAGTTTCGTATTTCTCGTAAGTCGCTTCACACAACGAAAATGAGTGAAATTTTACAAAACGTGCTTCACCGCAATTATACAAGGTGAATATTGTCATAGATAACAATCTCAGTCAAAGATTAAACGCCTTGAAAACCTACCTTATGGATAGCTACTGACGCAAAAGTCTTTTAACTTACACTCTTGAATCGATACTTGTAACAATAGACCATTTTCATTTGCTTTTATACGAATTTTGTTTTCACATCATAACTTCATCGATATTGCTTTGTACGGGCTTATTCTTGATTATTCACCAATTCTATTTTGACTACGGAGATGAACATCAAAGGTGGAAATAAAACTATTTATGGTTCTGGTCGGCAATTTGTCTGGGAGTGGTTAGCCACTGACACCAGAATTGAATATAATTTTTCACAAAAATAAAAAGAATACAAACAGGTTATAATTATTAGGTAAATATTGGTCACGATAGTGGCTTCGCTTTTTTATCTTTCCACCCTCAAGCTTGCAAAAAAGAAAACACTTAAGAATTTGACTGGTGCGGCAGGTACACAGGTCACGCAATCATGGACAATAAAAGAACCTTCTTCGCAAATAATATTAAACTTCAGTTTGCGTGAGATTGTTTGAGGAATGGACTTCAGCTTGTTTAACATTCACATTTCACCCGAAGTGGAAAACGTAAGAGGAGGTTTGACAAACTAGAGGACTGATTCCTTCGATAACTACAATGATTAATGCTCTCTTAGTTCTATTTGCCCTCTTAGTCTTTAGCTTTAGGGCATCTTCCTTTTCATATCACATGATGGTGAGATCTTCTACCAAGGGTTTCGTTTTGTGTTAAGGAAAACACTCTCACATTTATATTAAATTATTGTCTAAACTAGACTTGAATGGGTACCTGCAATCTCGGACGAACCTGTTGAGACACTTTTTTCCGCTAATTTTGGTACCAAAGCTCATTTTTCTAGCCCCTTCCCACAGTTCAATGTTGTCGTGTTATGAAAAAAAAGCCTTAGTAATGAACTGCAAAACTCATAAAACGACATTGGGTAGGGGAAGAGCGGGATAACATTTTTAGCCAGCTTGCAAGCCAAGAAATTCGCGAAAAATCTGTGAAATGAGTTTGTCTCCACTGAAGTTCGTCCGAGATTGTGGTAGATATTGACTCTATCGTTTCATCGGCTCTGTCGCCATGTCGTCTGCCGCAAGTCTCTGTCGTAGCCTTTCTAAAGCCGTGCATATGTGTTACAAAAGCTAAGAAAAATGATGACGTGGACTATGTTGTGCTTTTAAAAAAGGGTCACAGTGGCCAAGGGAAGGGCACTCCAACAATCCTAGTATTAGAGGTTGGGCCATTCTAACAGTTGCCGGTAGAGAAAAACACCTTTAAACTAAAGTGTTTTGCCCGAGAACACAACACAGTTATTCCGGTCAGCGCTTGAACTCGGATGCCTTGATGCATAGTCCAATGAGCTAACCATTAGGCCACTGCGTCTCCCAAGAAAAAAGAGATTATTGTAAGTGGAATGGCAAGAAATAAAACTGACATCCTGAGTATTACTGAATGTCGAATAAAGTTTTTAGGCGACTGAACACGTGCACGTAGATTGAAGAATGCGTACTATATATTCCAGCACGAATACTGTTTTGAATCCTATAAGCTGGGTATAAGTGACAGAATGGCGAAGGCCAGGCATAATTCAACAAAGGAGGAATTCAAACAAAGGAGGAACTTCGACATCTTATTGTCTCGCCATCGACTCGGCTTGGAAGGCAGAGAAAAGAAATTTTAAGTGGGCGAAGGAAGTGCATTTGACAAGCATGGCGCTCACAATTCAAGTGACAAATTGTTTTTCCTATTTTTCCTAGAAAAATAAACGCGTTTTTATGTGAGACATCTTTCCGAAACGAAATCAGTTGGGAAACTTGAGCCTAAGTTCAATTTTAGCTGGTCAGTCATGCATGCTCTCTTTCCACAGTCAGTGTTGCCTTAAAAATAATTTTACCGCGAGAGCAACTAACTATTGATGCATTTATGATTACGTCTCGGATTGATCATGGCAGCTCCAACATAATAGTCTCCCATCGCAGCCGTTTTTCTCCTGTACATGCAGTACAGGAGAAACGTTGCATGCGTGCGTCCATCTTTCAGCAATCCTGTTGTTAAAAACATGTACATGTTCATCTCAACGATTTCTCAAAAAATAACCGGTATGCAATGCATACTAAGGCGAGGACGTTCCAGTAAAGCAAGTCAGTATGTTAAAAATTCCAGACAAAGAACTGAGAATAGACCTATGGGGCTTTGTTTGTTTGTTGTCCTATTTCAGACTGTGACATCCCTCTTGAGAATCACTTCTTTCAAATTCAGAAAAATTCTCTTGGTATTCAGATAGTTAAAAACAAGTTCTTTGGGGAGCATCATGTGATTTTGAAATGGGCAATTTACACTGACAAAGCCAAAAATGTCAATTGAGTGAAAATGTGAGCCCAAAAGATACCCAAGTAATTCAACACCAAAATTGATATCGTCGATTTCAGTGTAATTTACACCAAGGAGCCCAAATGTGAAACCACTTTTAATTAATTCACATTCTTTCATGCAGTCGTTTTCAAATCAAAAGCTGTGAAAAGCTTCTGATTGGATAAAATCTGCAAGGAAGAATGTAAATACATTTAAAGTGGTCACCCTTTGGGGCTCCTCAATGTAAGTCGAAATTTGAGACACTGAGTCATTTGCTATCGAGGGGGAAAAATGGGTTTGTTAGGTAAATAAAATTCTAAAATACAGTACATGGTTTTCCGGTGTAGTTTTTAGTTGTGGATTTGGGGCAATGGAAATGCAACATATTTTGTAACTTTACTAGACAGCAAGGAAACTTCCTCAACTTTGGCAGGAAGAAATGTCTTGAAATAATGTATCTAGATTGCGTCTTGTTTAAATTTGGTTTAAAGTTGTCTGCACTGACTGTACAATCTGTAACGTAAGCTTTGTCCAGTAAGTCCAAAAACTTAATATCATTTAAAGGGAAAACAGGCAGTGCAAGGAAGTACAAGTTTCCAGGAAGTTAAGTTGATATAGTATCTTGATTTACTCTTGTTAAATTTAAATGGGGCTGAAAGTTGTTTGCACGATCTGTACAATTTGTGATGCAAGTAAGTCCAATACAGTACATGTGGAGTCTAGGACGTAGAGTTGATACAGTGGTAGGTAGTGGTATGCCAGTGATGAATTTGAATTGAAGGGTGTTTCTGTAGCAAATCTAGAGATGTTTTACACAGTTTTTTTTAACTTAGGTGTTATTGCTACATGGTTTTCGTTGTGTTTTGTTTAAATATATCTGCCATTCATAGTGAGGATTGGGCTTTTTATAAGTACATATTGCATGGAGGCAGAATAGAGGCCAATAACCAGTTCCAATGCAATAGCCACATTCACACATTTATGCTGCTTCTTGACAAAGTGCAGATTAAACATATTGAGGCAATTAGGACAAAACACAGCAGTCAGTGGATTCTTTGAAAACTGTATTTTGGATGTTTTCTGTTGTTTTTTGTTTCTGTTCTGTAAACATAATAAAAGAAAGAATCAATAGTTAAAAATTTAATAATTGTTTTACACATATTTGTTTAGACACCAAGACTGATTAACTACAACAACTAACCTAATTAGTTACTGAATTCACTTAAATTTTTCTTTTTTCCAAAACACATCTTTCTACATGTACATTATGCTTCTTAAATCATTTACTAGTTTTTATAGCATACTTATTTGGTTGCTAACCACACAGCTTTATAAAGGTCAGTTTAGACTCTTGATTTATTTAGATTTGTATAAATGTGATCAATTGTAGTTCTGTTATCACTCAGATTATCAGTGGTTAAGCCTGAAATAAGTTTGTTTGTATCCATATTTTACAATCATTTGTTTATATTTACTGCTGCTTTGTACACAATTTTTAAAATCAATGTTAAAATCACCTAGTATTAAATGAAAACGTTCTGTTGACAGAAGGGATCGCGAATGAAGCTCTCTCAATGCTTAGTGATCTATAAATTCCAGCAAATTTAAGTATATAACAACATCTAGCAGATATTTAACCTTTCAAAATTGTTATTTCGATTCCATAAACACTTTGACTACTAAGCTTATGTTATTCATCAATACGGTATTCAGTAAAGTACAAGCAAATATAAACTTTGGATAGCTCATCTCAGCAGTTATGGCAGTACACTTGTTCTGCACATCTCGTTTTCAGTTAAAGCTCAGGTTACAATGTCGCCAGTAGTTCAGATCACTGAAACCAGCTCGTAAACCACAATCTAGTTTAGTCCCTCGACCTATCGGTGTGTCGATAAGGTTTTTGTGTACTATGATATCTCAATATGTTTGTAAGTGAGCGCAAAAAATATCAGCTACTAATCAGGCTTCTAACCAAGATGGCGGACGCAAACAAATCGTTTTTAGTTACCAATCCCCTTCGGTTCGAATCATCACATCGATAAATGGAGAACGTGGACTCTGGGAACGAGATTGTTAATGGAGTAATTTTCACATTTCACATTATCACATGAATACTTGATCGTGCCCTAGCATAAGGCTCGAGACTACGTCCTCGCCTAAAAATGTACCAAGACAAATAAGCAACAGAAGCTAACAAAACAAGCAGCTTAACAGCAATAGTGGCGACATTCAGTTGGAATTTTTTTCTGTTTTCTAGCGCCAAATGTTTTGAAAATGCCAGACGTTTTGGGTCTACTGCATGGGTCTGGCATGCCCTTATTGGACCATCCCAAGGGAAAGATGCTGTCAACATTGGGAGCTAGATCATTTTCAGTGGCAGCTCCGAAACTTTGGAATGTTCTACCTGTGGAGCTTCGTCAAGCGACATCACTTGACTGTTTCAAATCTCAACTTAAAACTTATCTTTTTAAGAAGTATTTTTATAATCTATAACTTTATTTTTATTTTCATAAGATGTAAAGCGCTATTGATCAGAACATGAAAATATGCGCTATATAAATTAGCAAATTATTATTATTATTATTATATTACTG